>NC_088368.1:44654889-44697389 GCF_034508935.2 Berghia stephanieae | reverse complement strand
TAAAAATTAGAAAGCAGACACTGGTGTAAGATAAAGTCTGAAAAAGTGTGCCATCATTTGAAATGTGTTATCAATAAATTGTTTTCATTTCTAACCCAATTCCAGTGTTAAAAATTAGAAAGCAGACACTGGTGTAAGATCAAGTCTGAAAAAGTGTGCCATCATTTGAAATGTGTTATCAATGAATTGTTTTCATTTCTAACCCAATTCGCGTGTTAAAAATTAGAAAGCAGACACAGGTGTAAGATCAAGTCTGAAAAAGTGCGCCATCAGTTGAAATCTGATACCAATAAATTGTTTTCCTTTCTAACCCAAAGCCAGTTTTACAAATTAGAAAGCAGACACGGGTGTAAGATAAAGATATGAAAAAAGTGTGTATGAAACAGTACCAGACAAAACAGAGAGAAAAACACGACAATAAAAACCATCCCAAATAATTAGCTTGTCTAGAAGTGTCAACCCCTGGGTGGTACCAGATCAGTGCTTAAATTATATCAAAAGCACATTTTAAATCGACATCAACAAAACACATTCATTTCATTTGGTCAGAAGATGTACCATTCAAATATCAATCATTTAACTCTCTCAACCCTAACACCGACTATATCCGTAGTTTACCCGGGGTTACTTTTCCCCATGCCTATTTATTACATTTTTCTTAGACAAATTATAGGCGTAGTATCAAAGCTAATGTTTTTAGTTTTTACATGTTAATGATAGTTGAATAAAACTTTCTATGTACATGCTCATTTTTAATACATTTTTTTCCAATTTTGAAAAGTAGCAAAAATCTCTAGGATTGAGTGAGTTAAGATTAAAAACTTCCAACTTGTATAAAAGTTTCAAACTCGAGACAGTCCGATCAACTCTCAAGTTTCAGACTTTTTGAAAAGAGTGGAATCATGGGGTCATTTTCATTGATGAACACTGGCGATGACAACGAGCTGTGAGGGTAATGGTGGCGGTGAGGGATAGAGAGTGGAAAACTGAGACATAAAGTCAACCAAACCTTTAAGTAAGCTGTTATCCCTCATCAGGTTATCATAATGATGATGGTGATGATCATGAGAATAATAATATATAATAATAATAATAATAATAATAATAATAATAATAATAATAAATAATAATAATAATAATAATAATATCAATAATAATATCAATAATAATAATAACAACAATAATAATAATAATAACAATAATAATAATAACAATAATAATAATAACAATAATAACAATAATAATAATAACAATAATAATAATAACAATAATAATAATAACAATAATAACAATAATAATAATAACAATAATAATAATAACAATAATAATAATAACAATAATAATAATAACAATAATAATAATAACAACACTAATAATAACATTAATCGCATATAAAACGCCAAAAGCAAAATCCAAAGCAGAATTGGAAGCACCGTACAAACACAGACTGACACTGACAACGACAGCAAACCTGTAAAGGTCATGGTCAAAACGTTGATTCATTTTATATCTTATGAATTGATTGAGCAGCCCCAAACCCACGATATCTGTGGCTATTCGCTTGGCTTTGTTAGAAAACAGCATGTCCAGCGGATAGCCATTGTCCGAAACTCGATTCCAAATCCAGGTCCCTTTCCTCGTACTCAAATAGACCTGAACAACACAACATTGGGGTTTAATGTGAAAAGTTTGTTTTTGTTTTTAAGGGTTTTACAGGGCTTGTAACACATTAAGGTCATATCAGAGCCAGTAAAAAGGAAGAAAATGGGATAGTGTTTGTTTTTAAGGGTTTTACAGCGCTTGTAACTCATTAAGGTCATATCAGCGCCAGTAAAAATGAAGAAAATTGGACAGTAAAAAGTTCTAGAATTACAATTAAAGCACCCAAGAAAAGGTCAGAAAAAAAGAGGAATTGGTTCAAATAAGAAACAGATTTAGATTCCAAGAGCACACTATCAAAGAACTTAGTTTGAGATCACCTAAAAGTTCACCCAGACACCAGTACAAGATCCCACTAAGAGGAATACACTCAAATGTTTATAAATCATGTTAAAAATATAAAATAACAATACATAACAGAGAGATAATTTGCAAGGGAACAAAAATCTCCCAAAACTATATTTATATATTCGACTGTTTCCCTCCCAGCCAATGACTCCGGCCAGGGTCAGGACAAAACGAAGTAATCTCATCCCAAGACAAAGACAGAAAGCAGGTGCCTCCCTGCCCAGTATGAAAGGCCAGGAACCCCACCCCAGTTAAAAGTTTGATGGTGCCTGAAAACATTAAGGTCTTCATATAAGGATGGATAGATTGGTAGATATTGAGTGTATCGAAGACAGGAAGACTCTTGGTGCTTGCAAAAACAAAGTACCACAGATAGAACTAGATCCAGGAGAGGAGAAAGGCAGATCTCCAGTAGAATCGTAAGTCTTACATAGATGCTGCTGGTATGGTATGCATCCTCAGCAAAAGGAATGATGATGATGATGATGATGATGATGATGATGATGATGATGATGATGATGATGATGATGATGATAATAACAAAATAATATTATTATTAAAGAATAATAATGATACTAATAATAATAATAATAATAATAATAATAATAATAATAATAATAATAATAATAATAATAATAAAAACAATATCATTATTAATAATAATAATAATAATAATAATAATAATAATAATAATAATAATAATAATAATAATAATAATAATAATAATAATAATAATAATGATAATAATAATAATAATATTATAATAATAATAATAATAATAATAATAATAATAATAATAATAATAATAATAATAATAATAATAATAATAATAATAATAATAATAATAACAACTCTTACTCTTAATAAATCAACACAAAGAAAAGCATAGGTGGACAATTTGAGTCTATCCTATAGAACGATGATTTTCACACAATAACAATTCAATTCCTTTATACATGCTAATTCCAATATACAAACAACTCTAAAAGCCTCATAAATAATTGCACAATGAGTATGAGATGATTGAAATAATTGTTAAGACAAAACACAATACATAACAATGCTTGTAAGTGAAGGGAAAAAACTGGAGATTTTTATGACTCTCATCTCTCATTGAAACTCCTACTTGCTCACACACACACACACACACACACACACACACACACACACACACACAATATATATATATTAAAAATATATTGAATCGCGTTGGATACAAATATTGTACGAATAGTTGGAGCGAATTATTATTTTAATATTTACCACAATGTTGGAGTCAGTCTACATCATGTAACACACTGTCCTGACGGTCGCTGAAAAGGCCTGAAACATCGATGTAGACTGACTCCAACATTGTGATAAATATTAAAATAATATATAAAAATAGATATATTTATAAGTGACGGTGGGTACTTGTAGGTACGAGAGTGCTCTCGAAAATGTTGGTTGGAGCATATAAAAGTAAATAAGGACACTCGTGTATTTTTTACCGATACAATTGTTTCTACGTCCTCCATTTTGTCAGTCGACTGACGAAATGGAGGACATAGAAACAACTGTATCGCCAAAAAATATGTGAGTGACCTTTATATATATATATATATATATATATATATATATATATATATATATATATATATATAAAACGAGTGTGCGAGTGTGTGTGTGTATGTGCCTGTGTGAGTTTATGTTTATATGCGTATGTGTACGTGTGTGTATGTGTAAGCGTGTGTATGAACGTGAGTGTGTAAATAATTCATTGACAACTCTGTAAATTGAGATCAATTCTTCATAAACGATCAAAGATCTCTCTGTTGTTTGTCAGATACTGGACCTGGACAGCAGACAAAATTGTTTTTAAAAATTATGACAAGTAAAAACATTTGATGGATTCGGGTTGAAAAACTGCAAACTGAAAAGAAATGAAAATCAACAAAAGTGCAACACTTCACCCTGTGCAAATAGAAAAAAGGCCGGAACTCATTTATATGTGAAAACATGATGGGAAAATAAAGGATTATAACAAGAACGAATGAAACCCCAACCACTAAAACATGTGTGAAACAGTACAAGTTTATGGTGCAAAAAACAAAATCATCATTGAATGAAACATAAAAATTATGACCTTCCTTTTACTGCAATAAGAGATTCAAAACACATGACTGATAAGGAATACATTTGGATAAAAAACACAATTGTCATAACAACAATTCGATGCTAGCTTGTAACGATATTAGTAGATATTCAACTTGAGCAGGGAAATTTTATTTACCTTGTGCATTTGAGCACCGATAATTGTTTTGTTGTTTTTTTTAAGGGTTTTACGGCACTTGCAACACATTTAGGTTATATCAGCGCCAGTAAAAAGGAAGAAAATGGAATAGTAAAAAGTTCTAGAATTACAATTAAAGCACCAAAGAGAAAGTAAGACAAAGGGGAACTGGGAACAAATAGGGATCAGATGTAGATTCCAAGAGCACACCACCAATGTACTTAGTTTAAGATCACCTATTAGTCTCATCCAGACACAAGCACAAAATCCAACAAAGAGGAATACACTCAAATGCTTACATTATACATTAAAAATAACAAATATGCTAATACATAACAGAGAGATGATTTACAAGGAAAAAAATATCATCTCCCAAAACAATAACTATGCATTTGACTGCCCCCCCCCCCCCCCCCCCCCCCCCCCCCCCCCCCAGGCAGGACTCCGGCCAGGGCCAGGATAAAACCAAGTAATCTCATTCCAAGACAAAGACAGAAAGCATGTTGGATATAAGTGGATAGAAGACACAGTATGTACCTCCCTGCCCACTATAGGAGGTCAGGGACCCCACCCAATAATTGTAATCCGGTAATGCATCTTATTGTGTTTGGATTGATATATATATAATACTATCTGGCAACATTTAAAAATAAACAAAATCTCCAGCTTCCGTCAGTCTGAGAAAAGATTGTCTTCTATTCTTAGCTCCTTTGAAATATATATCTGAAAATCCCTAAATTTATTTTTTTTCAAAACAACAGAATCATAACTCATAGAAAGGGAGGACCTTAAATTTAAAGTCGGGGGGGGGGGGGGGGAGGGGGGGGAAGGGTCAGAGGAAGTGTAGATATCTCAGACTGTGTTACAATTGGAAAAGAAAAGGGGAGAAAAATTATCTTTAAAAAAAATATTAGCAAAAATAAAGTCACACACACACACAAAAAAAAAAAAAAAAAAAAAAAAAAGAATAAACATCAATCGTGCCAATGTGCATACCTGTAAAGGTTGTGATCAAAACGCCAATTAAGTTTGGTTTTCAAGAAGAGATTAGTCAAGTAAGGTCCCCCTATGAATTTCAAAAGTTCGTTAAATCGATTCAACGAGATCATATCCAAGGGGAGACCACTATCAGCCACTCGATTAAAGATCCAAGTTCCTCTTCTCGTGCTCACATAGACCTAATGAAAAGTAATAATCTTGTTGGATGAGATGGAAAAAAAAACCAAACAAATGTATTCCATCTTAAACATTTTATTAACTCACTCAACCCTAACGCCGATTATATCCGTAGTTTACCCGGGTTACTTTTACCCCATGCCTATTTATTACATTTTTCTAAGACAAGTTATAGGCAAAGCTAATGTTTTTAATTTTTATATGTTAATGGTAGTTGAATAAAACTATGTAATGCTCATTTTTAATTTTTTTTTCCACTTTTGAAAAGTAGCAAAAAAATCTCTAGGATTGAGTGAGCTAACTCTCACTCCTTACCAGCTGTTTTTATAATTTCCCCCGAAAATTCACACCCACACAAGACAAAAAAGTAACAAGTGCATTCTATAAAGAATATTGTTCAGCAAAATTAAGAGAGCGATACAAAAAATGTAAATCAGAGATACAAAAACTGTAAATCAGAGATACAAAAAATGTAAATCAGAGATACAAAAACTGTAAATCAGAGATACAAAAAATGTAAACCAGAGATACAAAAAATGTAAATCAGAGATACAAAAAATGTTAATCAGAGATACAAAAAATGTAAATCAGAGATACAAAAAATGTAAATCAGAGATACAAAAAATGTAAATCAGAGATACAAAAAAATGTAAATCAGAGCTTCAATCAATACCAGAGTTGTGTTAGTAATCACATGTCTTAGTAAAAATAGGCCTGGGTCATATTCATCTGTATAATGGAGGGAATTGTGATCATTTTCAAGAGAACAGAATTGGGTAAAGACAAAAACCCTAAAGGGCAGAGAAGTCGTGATATCACACCTTCCTCTTTTCCAGTTCAAAACTCCTTGGAAGAGTGTCACCAGTCCTCCAGACAATGTTTGTTTGTTTGTTTTTAAGGCGTTTTACAGTGCTTGCAGCACATGAAGGTCATATCAGCGCCCGTAAAAAGGAAGAAAATGGGACAGTAAAAAGTTCTAGAATTACCATTAAAGCACCAAGAAAAAGTAAGACAAAGGGGATGATTAATAAATCACACACAAACAAAATGGATGCTCGACAGACCTAAAAGTACCAAACTGATGGAGATGATAATTTGTGAAAAGTCCAATTACAAAATGATTGGTACTATCACGCCGCAAACTCGGGGACCCAAATAATTTTGGGGGTTTGAGAGGGGGGAAACTTTAAAAAAAAAAAAAAAAAAAAAGTCTAGTAGGGGGTTTGGCATGGGAGAGACTTAAAACAGTTTCCCCCCTCCCAAACCCCCAAAATTATTTTTTTTTAAAAAGTTTCCCCCCTCCCAAACCCCCAAAATTATTTTTTTTTTAAAGTTTCCCCCCTCCCAAACCCCCAAAATTATTTTTTTAAAAAAGTTTCCCCCCTCCCAAACCCCCAAAATTATTTTTTTTAAAAAGTTTCCCCCCTCCCAAACCCCCAAAATTATTTTTTTAAAAAAGTTTCCCCCCTCCCAAACCCCCAAAATTATTTTTTTTTTTAAAGTTTCCCCCCTCCCAAACCCCCAAAATTATTTTTTTTAAAAAGTTTCCCCCCTCCCAAACCCCCAAAATTATTTTTTTTTTAAAGTTTCCCCCCTCCCAAACCCCCAAAATTATTTTTTTTTTAAAGTTTCCCCCTCCCAAACCCCCAAAATTATTTTTTTTTAAAAAGTTTCCCCCCTCCCAAACCCCCAAAATTATTTTTTAAAAAAAGTTTCCCCCTCCCAAACCCCCACAATTATTTTTTTTTAAAAGTTTCCCCCCTCCAAAACCCCCAAAATTATTTTTTTTAAAAAGTTTCCCCCCTCCCAAACCCCCAAAATTATTTTTTTTAAAAAGTTTCCCCCCCCTCCCAAACCCCCCAAATTTTTTTTTTTAAAGTTTCCCCCCTCCCAAACCCCCAAAATTATTTTTTAGAAAAAAAGTTTCCCCCCTCCCAAACACCCAAAATTATTTTTTTAAAAAAGTTTCCCCCCTCCCAAACCCCCAAAATTATTTTTAAAAAAAAAGTTTCCCCCCTCCCAAAAGCCCCAAATTATTTGGGTCCCCGAGTTTAATAATAATAATAATAATAATAATAATAATAATAATAATAATAATAATAATAATAATAATAATAATAATAATAATAATAATAACTTTATTGCATCCCAAAAAGGAAATTTTTTGTACAGACGTGTTATAATTTACACATAAGATAAAAATACAATGGAAATAGGATGTATATATATATAAAAAGGAGCAGCTCTATAACCAGAGCTGCGCTTTATAATATGAATAATTTCAAACACTGTAAAATAGTTAAAACTGTCACTATAAATTGAAAATTGAAAAGATTGCAAAACAAATAAATTAATAAATTAATATTTATATTTTTTTAAAGTAAAAATGAGAAATAATTATATAAAATGATTATTGCTTGTTGTTATAAAGCCTAATACTGGACGGCAGAAAAGATTTTCGGTGTCTCTCTGTTTTCGTTGAAATAGAGAAAGGGCGACCACTTCTTTCTGACATAATAATTGATGGTCTTAGTGGATGATACTGGTCATTTAATATTTTAGTTATTTTATTTATACAAAATTTCTCGTATAAAAGATCTACATCGTCAACATCATTTATATAGCGTTTAATGGATTTTTTAATATTTGAATTTATTTTGTTCCTTTCCACTGCTAAGCAATTGCCTCCCCAAGCTGTTATACAAAATGACAAAACACTTTCGATGACTGCTCTATAAAATAATGTGCAGAGGGTTTTATCTATTCTAAACTGAGAGAGTTTTGATAAAAAATATGTACGTCTGCACATCTTATGCCTAATTATTTTCAAGTGTTCATCCCACTTGAGCCTGTCATCAATCGTTACACCAAGGTATTTGTAGTGAGGAACTCGCTGGACGAATTGGTCCTTTAATTTTAACGGTTCTATCGGTTCCTTCACTCTCCTAAAGTCAATCACTAGCTCCTTTGTCTTGCTTATGTTAAGCTCTAGGTGGTGGGCATCACACCAAGACACAAATCTATCAATTTCTTGCCTATAAGCCACTTCGTTGCCATTTGTTATGAGGCCTTGAAGAGCGGTGTCATCTGCAAACTTTATTAAAGGTACACTCAGGTTTTGACTTCTACAGTCATTCGTGTATATTGTGAATAATACAGGGGACAATACACAACCCTGAGGAGCACCAGTATTTGTAGTTATACAGGAAGATTTGTTTTGTCCTAATTGAACATATTGTGCTCTCTCTGCGGTAGTACCAAATGATTAAGGGTCAAGTGCAAAATATCAAAGATAAAAATGATAGATTGCAATTTCTAATTCTATTTAGCAACTGTGCAAGAGGTTTAGTTATGAGAATAAAAATTCGCCTCTTTCTCCACAGTAGATTATAAAAGGTACAAGTTTGTTTCAAAACATAAATGGAAACAAAAACATTATTTGCCATGAAAAAAAAAAAGAAACATATTCATATATAAAGTACATTACGTGAAAATTAAAACGTTTCATATTCAGTTCCTTTTTCAGGCAGCGATTGACAGAACTGTATTACAGTTTCAAGTCAACTCTTGAAAATGGGGTTACATTAATGGAGGAAAACATTTGAAGTTCTTAAATTTATTTTTCATTAAAAAAACATATTCTGTTTTCTTTTATAATGCTTCAAAACGTTTACTTGTTTGTTTGCTTCAGGGATTCTACAGTGCTTGTGATTCTTAAGGTCATTAAGGCACCGACTTTCGCTCATTTCATTTTGATTTTCGAAACAATACAACCATAAATAATGAAAGAGACCAAATGTGCTGCTAATGAAAACTGCATTCCCTGTGAGGAAAAAAATGTGTCGGGAATGTCAACATTAAAAAATAATAATAATAATAAAAAAACTAAAAACAAAGCAAAGAAAAAAATTTTAAAGTGTTGATAAAAATTTCCAAAAGAGTGAGTTTTCAAGAAGAGTTTTGTTGAGGTATGGACACCACTCTGCACTTCTACAAAGTCATAGTTTCTATCCAAGTAGAGACCCTTCCCAAAGTCAACTAGCTACCTATATATCCTCATAGCCCAGTCATCATGGCACAACAGTTGTTGGTCAACAAGTTCTTTGGTGTTACACAGCAACATCCACTGCCTTTACACAGACTCAATTGACTGGGCTATCAGGAAAAGCCCAATTGACTGAGCTATCAGGAAAAGCCCAATTGACTGAGCTATCAGGAAAAGCCCAATTGACTGGGCTATCAGGCAAAGCCCAATTGACTGTTCTATCAGACAAAGCCCAATTGACTGTTCTATCAGACAAAGTCCCATTGACTGTTCTATCAGGCAAAGACCAATTGACTGTTCTATCAGACAAAGTCCGATTGACTGTTCTATCAGGCAAAGTCCCATTGACTGTTCTATCAGGCAAAGTTCCATTGACTGTTCTATCAGGCAAAGTCCCATTGACTGGGCTATCAGACAAGGCTCAATTGACTGTTCTATCAGGCAAAGTTCCATTGACTGGGCTATCAGACAAAGCTCAATTGACTGTTCTATCAGGCAAAGTTCCATTGACTGTTCTATCAGGCAAAGTTCCATTGACTGGGCTATCAGACAAAGCTCAATTGACTGTTCTATCAGGCAAAGTCCCACTGACTGTTCTATCAGGCAAAGTTCCATTGACTGGGCTATCAGACAAAGCTCGATTGACTGTTCTATCAGGCAAAGTCCCACTGACTGTTCTATCAGGCAAAGTTCCATTGACTGGGCTATCAGACAAAGCTCAATTGACTGTTCTATCAGGCAAAGTCCCACTGACTGTTCTATCAGGCAAAGTTCCATTGACTGGGCTATCAGACAAAGAAAGCTCAATTGACTGTTCTATCAGGCAAAGTCCCACTGACTGTTCTATCAGGCAAAGTTCCATTGACTGGGCTATCAGACAAAGCTCAATTGACTGTTCTATCAGGCAAAGTCCCACTGATTGTTCTATCAGGCAAAGTCCCATTGACTGGGCTATCAGGCAAAGTCCCACTGACTGGGCTATCAGACAAAGCCCAATTGACTGGGCTATCAGACAAAGCCCAATTGACTGGGCTATCAGGCAAAGCCCAATTGACTGGGCTATCAGACAAAATCCCATTGACTGTGCTATCAGACAAAGTCCCATTGACTGGGCTATCAGACAAAGCCCAATTGACTGGGCTATCAGGCAAAGCCAAATTGACTGGGCTATCAGACAAAGCCCAATCGACTGGGCTATCAGGCAAAGCCCAATTGACTGGGCTAGCAGGCAAAGTCCCATTGACTGTTCTATCAGGCAAAACCCAATTGTCTGGGCTTCAGACAAACCCCCATTGACTGTTCTATCAAAGCCCAATTGACTGGGCTATCAGGCAAAGTCCCACTGACTGGGCTATCAGACAAAGCCCAATTGACTGGGCTATTAGGAAAAGTCCCATTGACTGTTCTATCAGACAAAGCCCAATTGACTGGACTATCAGGCAAAGTCCCACTGACTGGGCTATCAGACAAAGCCCAATTGACTGGGCTATCAGACAAACCCCCTTGACTGTTCTATCAGGAAAAGCCCTCTTGACTGTTCTATCAGACAAAGTCCCATTGACTGGGCGATCAGACAAAGTCCCATTGACTGGGCTATCAGGCAAAGTCCCATTGACTGGGCTATCAGGCAAAGGCCAATTGACTGGGCTATCAGATAAAGCCCAATTGACTGGGCTATCGGGCAAAGCCCAATTGACTGGGCTATCAGACAAAGCCCAATTGACTGGGCTATCAGACAAAGCCCAATTGACTGTTCTATCAGACAAAGCCCAATTGACTGGGCTATCAGGCAAAACCCAATTGACTGGGCGATCAGGCAAAGCCCAATTGACTGGGCTATCAGACAAAACCCAATTGTCTGGGCTATCAGACAAAGCCCCATTGAGTGGGCTATCATGCAACGCCCCATTGACTGGGCTATCAGGCCTGTGGTCTGCACTAAAGTAAAGATTGGACCCAGTATTATCAGAGATGGTTTTCTATCATTTCGTTAAAAGACCAAAGTCCCTCTCCACGTATTGCTACAAACCTGGTCAAGAGCTTTAATATAAGCTGTGGCTCGACGTATAGATTTTATATATAATTCTGAAGTAAAAATATATCTGACAGAAGAAAAACTAAACAAAGGATTATATGATGGTTTCAAATTGAAAAGATAAAAATAACACCCCCCCCCCCCCCACTCCTTTTCCACACACACATACACACACTCGCGCACGCACAGCACACACACAGCAAGATTAATTCAAGACAGGAAATTCATAATTTGATCATTTTGTTCACTGTGCCAGCATATGGTGCCCCCTTTAACTTTAAGCAAAATCGGAACAATAAAGAAACAAAAAATTAAAATTAAAAAAATAATTAAAAAATTAAAATCAAAGATTACTAGATATCAACATTGAAGGCCAGAAAGCAAAGCGAGTCAGCGTTGGAAGCCAATCTGCCAACAGTCCACGATAGATTCTAGACAATGCAAAGGTTAGTCAAAAATATTTGTAACAAATTTTCATGAGAAATCATAAACAACTCCATCATCTATCAATCTTCATCTTGACATACTGTACTAGAATGCTATCCCGTCATGCTTTGCAATTTTTGGTTACAAAGCATAAAGACAAAAATAATAATCAGATAGATAAACAGTCTCCTGCCAGTTACCAGGGTTGCCAATTTGGCAGATTTTCTGCCAAATGTCCTTTTTTTTTGGCAGAATTTGAAGTCGTCTTGCAGAAAAAAAAACAGTTGGCAGTTTGGCAGATATTTGGCAGATTTTATTTTCCACGTTTTCCATGGCAATTTTATGTATTAGTGCTTTTTTTAAATTTGTAAAATGAAGAAAAAAAATTATGACATCGGCCTTTTGAATTTTTGTTTAACAAAACTGATGAATTTTCAAAGAAGTAACTATAAATAGTACGGTTTGGCAGATTTTTTCAATCCAGTTGGCAGAATACCTGAAAATAATCTGGCAACCCTGCCAGTTACCCGGTTTGTGCTGGTGTACAGAGCTGGCCTAATCCCTCTCCTTACCACCCATAGGAAAATTGTCACATTCGTTAGGATGTAACCGACAATTTTCTCATGTGATTTCTCTTGTACATCACAAAATGTAAAGAAATGCTTTGATTACAGCTATGAATAGTAAATATTGTGTTGTAGAGCTCAAGAGAAGTATTTTTTGTGCTGGGTGGGTGTGAATATTTTGGGGAAATTCTAAAAATAGCTGGTAAGGAGAGAGTTAAGGAACAAATTAAATCTCTGTCATCTTAACTTTGGTAATCAAATCATATGAAACAATAAAAGAGTTGAACCAGCTCTGAAAAGTTTGTTTTTAATGGTTTTACGGCGCTTGCAACACATTAGGGTCATATCAGCGCCAGTAAAATGGAAGAAAATGGGATAGTAAAAAGTTCTAGAATTACAATTAAAGCACAAAAGAAAAGGTAAGACAAAGGGGAATTGGTTCAAATAGGGAACAGATGTAGATTCCAAGAGCACACCATCAAAGTACTTAGTTTGAGATCACCTAAAAGTCTCATCCAGACACAAGTACAGGTCCCAACTAAGAGGAATACACTCAAATGTTTACCAATCATATAATATAATATGTAAACTAAACATAATACAATGTATAACAGAGAGATGATTTACAAGGAAAAAAATATAACCTCCCAAAACTATAACTATACGTTCAACTGTTTCCCTCCCAGCCAAGGAACTCCGACAAGGATCAGGACAAAGCCAAGTAATCTCATTCCAAGGCAATGACAGGAAACAATTGGAAAACGGGTATAGGGGGATAGAAGACACAGCATGTACCTCCCTGCCCACTATGGGAGGTCAGGATCCCCACCCAGATATAGGGGGATAGAAGACACAGCATGTATCTCCCTGCCCACTATGGGAGGTCAGGATCCCCACCCAGATATAGGGGGATAGAAGACACAGCATGTATCTCCCTGCCCACTATGGGAGGTCAGGATCCCCACCCAGATATAGGGGGATAGAAGACACAGCATGTATCTCCCTGCCCACTATGGGAGGTCAGGATCCCCACCCAGTCTGAAAAGTAAATTAGACCTGTGCAAGCTATTATTAGAATGACAATTTCCTGTTTAAAGTATGTTCAATAAATACTATTAATACCTCTTTGGATACACCATTAAGATTGTATAGGTTTGAAACAAATGGAAAATTAAACAATGAGGGGATGGTGGGTGGGAGTGGGGCGGGGTTTGTTTGTAAGTTATTATCAATATTTCATTACAGACGGAGTTGGATCTTATTATAACATGATGTCATAATCTCTCTCTCTCTCTCTCTCTCTCTCTCTCTCTCTCTCTCTCTCTCTCTCTCTCTCTCTCTCTCTCTCTCTCTCTCTCTCTCTCTCTCTCTCCTCTCTCTCTCTCTCTTCTCTCTCTCTCTCTCTCTCTCTCTCTATATATATATATATATATATATATAAATAAATACATTAATTCTGATCAAAGTGTTTTACACTGGGTCCCAAGCCAACAACAACACTGAACACAAAGGACGAGACAATTCTGGTGCTTAGCCAGGTACTCACTTATCAAGTGAGTAGGGTGTAAAAAATTTAAAATGTCCTGCACTGGACTCGAACCTTTGACTGGCAGGTGATAGAACAATAATTGTCATTTGACTGGACTATGAGGCAATAATAGTGATGGGGCTTGTGATGATATTATGATGCTATGGTCACATGACAATGGTGAAAATGGTTATGTCTGCTGTTCTAAGCAAACTGATGAATAATGACAGAACTAACGATATGGGAAAAATTCAAACTTTGCATTATATGGTTTAAAAAAGCAATTTTAATACAAAAGAAATAAATACATAAATAAATACATAAATACATAAACAGGGTGTCCAGCAGATTATCAGACTTAAAAATCCTACCTCCCCCAAAAAATCCTACCAAGCAATTTAAAAGCAGGGGTGAGAATGGCTGGTCACAAAAAAGGAGGAAATTTTTCATCGTGAAGATTATAACCCATCCATGCGACCATAACCTATAAATTTGAATGTCACTCAAATTTACTGAGATGCGATCCAAAATTTGTCTTGCAGCAATTTCTGACACGACTCGGTGGAATTTCAAAAGTTGAAAGTGCAATTTAAACATTTGGTGGTTGTAGTAGGGATGATGATGTGATGGTTGTAGTAGTAGTGGTGATAGGGTTGATGTGGTAGTAGTGATTGTAGTAGTAGTAGTGGTCGTATGGATGATTGTGAGGTGGTGGTTGTAGTAGCTGTGGTAGGAATGATGATGTGGTGGTTGTTGTAGTAGTAGTGGTGGTAGGGATGGTGATGTGGTGGTGGTTGTAGTAGTGGTAGTAGGGTTTATGATGTGGTGGTGGTTGTAGTAGTAGTAGTGGTAGGGATGATGTGGTGTTATTTGTAGTAGTAGTGGTACTAGTGATGATGGTGTGGTGGTGGTTGTAGTAGGAGTGGAGGTAGGGATGATGTGGTAGTGGTGGTAGGGATGATGATGTGGTGGTGATTGTAGTAGTAGTGTGGTCTTAGAGATGATGATGTGATGGTGGTTGTAGTAGTAGTGGTGGTAGGAACGATGCTGTGGTGGTGGTTGTAGTAGGGTTGATGATGTGGTAGTGGTTGTAGTAGCGGTGGTCCTAGAGATTATTGTGTGGTGGTGGTTGTAGTAGTTGTGGTAGGAATGATGATGTGGTGGTAGTTAATAGTAGTAGTGGTGGTAGGGATGATGTGGTGTTATTTGTAGTAGTAGTGGTGGTGGTAGGGATGATGATGTGGTGGTGGTGGTTGTAATAGTAGTGGTGGTAGAGATGTTGATGTAGTGGTTTTGGTGAGTGTGGTTTTATTCAGTGATGATAATAGCAATTTGTCAAAAAGGAGGACAATGTCTCCGTCTATAGATCAAACACAAGCAAAGTGTAAAAATAACAGGAACATAGTTTTGTATAAGTATTATTTAATATATTACTATAAGTAGTATAAATCCATTCTTATTATTCGACATAAATTTACTTTTTGTAAACATTTAATGAATTGTCCTTTCCATATGTAAAAGGCCTACAATGCTATTCAAATAAAAGGCCAGAAAGTGTTGCTTTGTTTTGATTTTTACTCCATAAAGCAGGCTACAATATCTTTGTTACCGAAACATAGTGGTTATTCAGCTTAAATACAACCCAATAATCTCTCAAATTTAAAGCCATAGCCCAACGGTAAAAAGAAAGAAGAGTAAATTAAGCCAATCACCATTGCTTTATTCTAACAATATATTATTATGTCTGTATAACCAGATGATTATAAGAAAGAAAGAGAGAGAGAGAGAGAGAGAGAGAGGGGGGGGGGGTATTAAAAAGGCAATAGGTACCTACAACGGAGAAAAAAATCCAGACCCATTTGTCCTTCCCTTCCCAATCAACCATCAACCAGCTAATCAAATAACACCACTGGTCTTCTGTATCAATTGTGACATCTGGTGCCATTCTGTCTGGCCCGACGTCATAAAAACGGGACCGTCACCAAATTTCAAGAGACTGAGCACAGGTGTCAAAATATGACATAATGGTGATTTTGTGGTTTTGAGGAAAATGCTTGACACGGCAAAAAATCCGACCTCGGGTGCAATTATCCGACTTTTTCCTACCAATCCGACCCTAAGGTAAAAAATCCGACTTTATCCGACTTATCCGACCTCGCTGGACACCCTGATAAATAAATAAATAAATAAATAAATAAATAAATAGATAAATAAATAAATAAATAAATAATAAAGGTGAAAAAGCAAAAACTACCTGTGATGCGATTCGACTCAACTCAACAGCAATGTCCCCACCCGAGTTGCCGATACCGACAATGACGACGCGTTTATCCTGCATGTTTTGTGGATCTCGGTAGTCATGGGAATGAACAACCTGTGTGGGATGGGAACAATTGGGAAGGGGGTGGGGGGGGGGGGGTTATAGGGGATGGGAGGAGGAAGAATAGATTTATGTTGTTTGTTTTTAGGTGTTTAACTGCGCTTTCGACACTATTTAGGTCATTTAAGCGCCCGTTTCTGTCTATTATCAATTTTTATCGGCCTTGAGGGGCCGTAGCTGCGCAAAACGTGTACTGTTGTAATAAAAATCTTTATAAAATCATAATAGTTAGAATAGATTTAAATTAGGTGTGATTAAGTGGATGTTAAATGGAATGGCATTTCATGTAGTAACAACAAAAATGTATAAATAAAAACATGTTCATCTATGAGGCACAATTTTGACAATTATTTTGCCATCTAATTCAGAGCGCATCAAAATTAAATCAATTCCCCTAAACATTTGCCAAAACTGTACGGACAAAGTGGCTCAGTGGTACAGTCTTTGCTTTGTACCCGAAAGGTACCGAGTTCGATCACCCGCCGCTGCGCTGTGTGACCTTGAGCAAGTCACCTCGCCCTAGCTCAATTTGTAGCGCTGAACTACTGCTGACGACTGGGTTATTCCAGTCTTCCCTTAGAATAGACCCTAGGGACAAATTTCCCATACATGGGATGAATAAAGGGAATTTTATTTTGTATTTATTTTATTATTTACAATTTTTTCCAAACCTGTTAACAACCAGGTACTCATTTTACATATAAGTACGGTGAGAGAATGTGAGAAAAGAGCCTTTTCCAAGAATTCAACTAGCTCCGAGCAGGCTCAACCACAGGATCTTCCAATCTGAAGGCAAGTGACATACCACTAGATCACACAGTCGTTGTACATGACTCGACTATCATTTTTCATTTAGTTTAGTTTGGCATGAAATTGAGCTTCCAATCTGAAGGCAAGTGACATACCACTAGATCACATAGTCGTATCGTACATGACTCGACTATAGTTTTTCATTTAGTTTTAGTTTGGCATGAAATTGAGCTTCCAATCTGAAGGCAAGTGACATACCACTAGATCACATAGTCGTACATGACTCGACTATCGTTTTTCATTTAGTTTTAGTTTGGCATGAAATTGAGCTTCCAATCTGAAGGCAAGTGACATACCACTAGATCACATAGTCGTACATGACTCGACTATCGTTTTTCATTTAGTTTAGTTTGGCATGAAATTGAGCTTCCAATCTGAAGGCAAGTGACATACCACTAGATCACATAGTCGTATCGTACATGACTCGACTATCGTTTTTCATTCAGTTTTAGTTTGGCATGAAATTGAGCTTCCAATCTGAAGGCAAGTGACATACCACTAGATCACATAGTCGTACATGACTCGACTATCGTTTTTCATTTAGTTTTAGTTTGGCATGAAATTGAGCTTCCAATCTGAAGGCAAGTGACATACCACTAGATCACATAGTCGTATCGTACATGACTCGACTATCGTTTTCATTCAGTTTTAGTTTGGCATGAAATTGAGCTTCCAATCTGAAGGCAAGTGACATACCACTAGATCACATAGTCGTCGTACATGACTCGACTATCGTTTTTCATTTAGTTTTAGTTTGGCATCAAATTCAGCTTTTTGAGCTTTTATATAGCGCAATATCCACTAAACGTGCTCAAAGCGCTTTACAAGGGGTCCCTGGTCAACAGCAACATTTAACATGTAGGACGGGACATGACACCTGTTAGGCGATATTACAATTTTTCGGACAAAGTCACCGCTGTTAACGGCCAGGTACTCATTTTACACCTGAGTACGGTGAGAGAATGTGAGTAAAGAGCCTTTTCCAATGACTCAACTATGCGGCGAGCGCGAGGCTTGAACCCAGGACCTTCCGATCCGAAAGCGAGTATCATACCACTAGACCACATAGCCACACTAATACATGAAATAAGAAACTTTCCTTACCTTTCCTTTAAAACTTTTCAATCCCGGCAACTCTGGGTCGTGTTTTTCAGCATGATGACCCGAACACACCAAAACGCCATCAAAAATTTCAGTTTTTGTCTCTTTGGTTTCGAGATTCTGTGACTGAATTTCCCATCGACCTGTTGTGACAAAATCATCAGCTTTTCTGACTGTCAAAACTTCTGTGTTGAATCGAATGTAATCCCGTAGTTTGAAGGCATCTGCATACAATTTGAAATAAGAGAAGACCTGAAAAATAAATAAATGAAAACTAATCACTTATGTGCTGAGAACTAGATACACCTTTCAATATATACTAATAAAAAAAAAACAACAAAAAAACAAAGAAAACTTTTATAATTGGAATAAAAGAAAACAACAGAAAAGGGAAAGTTCATGTGAGACGTGAGAACATTGACAGTCAATTTTCCATAGGTATCAAACTGTGTTTGGAGAGAGACAGTAAACGTGTTAACACATCATGTGTTATGGTGTGACATGCGACCCATGTCAGATTCCAATGTGTCGTTTTGTTGCCTGTAAAGGTACACGGATAAAAGGAATAAAACAATATATATATGTGTGTGTGTGTGTGAATTCTGAATGGTTAATGTGTGAATGAATTGTGGATAGTCAATATGTGAATGAATTGTGAATAGTCAATATGTGAATGAATTGTGAATAGTCAATATGTGAATGAATTGTGAATAGTCAATATGTGAATGAATTGTGAATAGTCAATATGTGAATGAATTGTGAATAGTCAATATGTGAATGAATTGTGAATAGTCAATATGTGAATGAATTGTGAATAGTCAATATGTGAATGAATTGTGAATAGTCAATATGTGAATGAATTGTGAATAGTCAATATGTGAATGAATTGTGAATAGTCAATATGTGAATGAATTGTGAATAGTCAATATGTGAATGAATTGTGAATAGTCAATATGTGAATGAATTGTGAATAGTCAATATGTGAATGAATTGTGAATAGTCAATATGTGAATGAATTGTGAATAGTCAATATGTGAATGAATTGTGAATAGTCAATATGTGAATGAATTGTGAATAGTCAATATGTAATGAATTGTGAATAGTCAATATGTGAATGAACTGTGAATAGTCAATATGTGAATGAAATGTGAATAGTCAATATGTGAATGAATTGTGAATAGTCAATCTGTGAATGAATTGTGGATAGTCAATATGTGAATTGAAAATGGTGAAATGGTAATATGTGAATGAATTGTGAATAGTCAATATGTGAATGAATTGTGAATAGTCAATATGTGAATGATGAATTTGTAAATATTTCAATATTGTGAATGAATTGTGAATAGTCAATATGTGAATGAATTGTGAAATAGTCAATATGTGAATGAATTGTGAATAGTCAATTATGATGTGAATGACAATTGTGGAATGATGTCAATATGTGAATGAATTGGGAATAATCAATATGTGAATGAAATGGTGAATAGTCAATATGTGAATGAATTGTGAATAGTCAATATGTGAATGAATTGTGGATAGTCAATATGTGAATGAATTGTGAATAGTCAATATGTGAATGAATTGTGAATAGTCAATATGTGAATGAATTGTGAATAGTCAATATGTGAATGAATTGTGAATAGTCAATTAGTGTGAAATGAATGATGTGAATAGTCAATATGTGAATGAATTGTGAATAGTCAATATGTGAATGAATTGTGAATAGTCAATATGTGAATGAATTGTGAATAGTCAATATGTGAATGAATTGTGAATAGTCAATATGTGAATGAATTGTGAATAGTCAATATGTGAATGAATTGTGGATAGTCAATATGTGAATGAATTGTGAATAATCAATATGTGAATGAAAGGTGAATAGTCAATATGTGAATGAATTGTGAATAGTCAATATGTGAATGAATTGTGGATAATCAATATGTGAATGAATGGTGAATAGTCAATATGTGAATGAATTGTAAATAGTCAATATGTGAATGAATTGTGAATAGTCAATACTTGAATGAATTGTAAATAGTCAATATGTGAATGAATTGTGAATAGTCAATATGTGAATGAATTGTAAATAGTCAATACGTGAATGAATTGTGAATAGTCAATATGTGAATGAATTGTGAATAGTCAATATGTGAATTAAAATAAGAAACATCAACATAATTTCATAATTCATAAAGAAAACATGTATATAAGAAATCTACAATACAAAGGTCAGGTTCCATGTAGATATGACGTAACTCGAAAGCAATTAATGCATCATGGAGCATTAATTTTACCAACTTTTCTTGCTTCCCAGACTGGTACTTAGACAGAAACTAATGAATTTTCATGGAAAACGCAGCCTGAGGTAGAAATGATGATAATGACTCTACGCAATGCAATCATGGCATCCACATCTAACAACTTGACCCTCATCACACTGACCTGTGAGTTATGCATAAAAATAGGGTAGTCATCAGGTATGGGGTAGTCGCTGTAACACATCATCTCCTTACACGTGTTGATAACTGTAGACTTCATGACACATCCCTGCCCTTCAATGGGATTCTCGGTGAAATGCCACAAGCCTCCAATTTCATTTGTCCTTTCAAAGCAGACGGGCTCCAAACCTTCGTCCAGGCAAGATTTGATGGCTGGCAAACCACTGGCTCCTGATCCTATGACAGCCACCCGTTTTCTTTCAGACGATGACATGATTCAAATTCAATGTGAGCTCTGATTGATCTTACGACGTACCTGTGGGAGAAAAACAGTAAGAGAATGTGGATTATTTATTATATCCTGGGGACCCCAATAGCTCAGTAGGTAGAGCACTCGCGTCACACACAAAGGGACCGAGATCCATCCCGAGTTCAGTAAAAAAAATTTTCTGACCCCCCTGTCCACACAGCAGTGATTAGGTAACTGGGTCTGTTAAATCTGGTGGAAAGTATTTTGTGATAAATTAGCGTCCTATCCAAAGGGCAGCAAGCAATTCCTATTGTCTGTTTTACACTATAGCAACTAGGATAAACTCCTTGTGTGGATATTTGTTTTGTTTTGGTATATTGAATAACATTGTACAAAACTTGTGGATATTTGTTTTGTTTTGGTATATTGAATAATATTGTACAAAACTTGTGTGGATATTTGTTTTGTTTTGGTATATTGAATAATATTGTACAAAACTTGTGTGGATATTTGTTTTGTTTTGTTTTGGTATATTGAATAATATTGTACAAAACTTGTGTGGATATTTGTTTTGTTTTGGTATATTGAATAATATTGTACAAAACTTGTGTGGATATTTGTTTTGTTTTGTTTTGGTATATTGAATAACATTGTACAAAACTTGTGTGGATATTTGTTTTGTTTTGGTATATTGAATAATATTGTACAAAACTTGTGTGGATATTTGTTTTGTTTTGGTATATTGAATAATATTGTACAAAACTTGTGTGGATATTTGTTTTGTTTTGGTATATTGAATAATATTGTACAAAACTTGTGTGGATATTTGTTTTGTTTTGGTATATTAAATAATATTGTACAAAACGTGTATAGATATTTGTTTTGTTTTGTTTTGGTATATTGAATAACATTGTACAAAACTTGTGTGGATATTTGTTTTGTTTTGGTATATTGAATAATATTGTACAAAACTTGTGTGAATATTTGTTTTGTTTTGGTATATTGAATAATATTGTACAAAACTTGTGTGGATATTTGTTTTGTTTTGGTATATTGAATAATATTGTACAAAACTTGTGTGGATATTTGTTTTGTTTTGGTATATTGAATAATATTGTACAAAACTTGTGTGGATATTGTTTTGTTGTTTGTATATTGAATAAATTGTACAAAACTTGTGTGGATATTTGTTTTGTTTTGGTATATTGAATAATATTGTACAAAATCTGTGTGGATATTTGTTTGTTGTTTTGGTATATTGAATAATATTGTACAAAACTTGTGTGGATATTTGTTTTGTTTGTTTTGGTATATTGAATAATATTGTACAAAACTTGTGTGGATATTTGTTTTGTTTTGGTATATTGAAATAATATTGTACAAAACTTGTGTGGATATTTGTTTGTTTTGTTTTGGTATATTGAATAATATTGTACAAAACTTGTGTGGTATTTGTTTGTTTGTTTTGGTATATTGAATAATATTGTACAAAACTTGTGTGGATATTTGTTTTGTTTTGTTTTGGTATATTGAATAATATTGTACAAAACTTGTGTGGATATTTGTTTTTGTTTTGGTATATTGAATAATATTGTACAAAACTTGTGTGGATATTTGTTTTGTTTTTGGTATATTGAATAATATTGTACAAAACTTGTGTGGATATTTTGTTTTGTTTGTTTGGTATATTGAATAATATTGTACAAAACTTGTGTGGATATTTTGTTTTGTTTTGGTATATTGAATAATATTGTACAAAACTTGTGTGGATATTGTTTGTTTTGTTTTGGTATATTGAATAATATTGTACAAAACTGTGTGGGATATTTTGTTTTGTTTTTTGGTATATTGATAATATTGTACAAAACTGTGTGGATATTTGTTTTGTGTGTTGGTATATTGAATAAATTGTACAAAACTTGTGTGGATATTTGTTTTGTTTTGGTATATTGAATAATATTGTACAAAACTTGTGTGGATATGTTGTTTTGTTTTGGTATATTGAATAATATTGTACAAAACTGTGTGGATATTTGTTTTGTTTGTTTTGGTATATTGAATAATATTGTACAAAACTTGTGTGGATATTTGTTTTGTTTTGGTATATTGAATAATATTGTACAAAACTGTGTGGATATTTGTTTTGTTTTGGTATATTGAATAAATTGTACAAAACTTGTGTGGATATTTGTTTTGTTTTGGTATATTGAATAATATTGTACAAAACTTGTGTGGATATTTGTTTTGTTTTGGTATATTGAATAATATTGTACAAAACTTGTGTGGATATTTGTTTTGTTTTGGTATATTGAATAATATTGTACAAAACTTGTGTGGATATTTGTTTTGTTTTGGTATATTGAATAACATTGTACAAAACTTGTGTGGATATTTGTTTTGTTTTGGTATATTGAATAACATTGTACAAAACTTGTGTGGATATTTGTTTTGTTTTGGTATATTGAATAATATTGTACAAAACTTGTGTGGATATTTGTTTTGTTTTGGTATGTTGAATAATATTGTACAAAACTTGTGTGGATATTTGTTTTTTGTTTTGTTTTGGTACATTGAATAATATTGTACAAAACTTGTGTGGATATTTGTTTTGTTTTGTTTTGGTATATTGAATAATATTGTACAAAATGTGTGTGGATATTTGTTTTTTTGTTTTGTTTTGGTATATTGAATAATATTGTACAAAACGTGTGTGGATATTTGTTTTGTTTTGGTATATTGAATAACATTGTACAAAACGTGTGGATATTTGTTTTGTTTAGTTTTGGTATATTGAATAATATTGTACAAAACTTGTGTGGATATTTGTTTTGTTTTGGTATATTGAATAATATTGTGCAAAACTTGTGTGGATATTTGTTTTGTTTTGGTATATTGAATAATATTGTACAAAACTTGTGTGGATATTTGTTTTGTTTTGGTATATTGAATAACATTGTACAAAACTTGTGTGGATATTAACTGTCCTATCCTTGAGCACCCAGTCATTTCAAGAAAGTATTACAATGAAACACGAGTGATTGAGGCATGAAATGTGCTTGCTACTTGTGTATTACTGTTTAAGTTTATTATCTGATGCCAATGCCCACCATGTGTGACACGATGTTAATCTGTCTGCCAATCATATCTTTACTTAACATGTGCATATATGATTTATGATAACACACAGTATCTCTCACTCTCAGTGCCTCTCTTTCATGACCTTAACCCTCTCTTTACCAGCCATTTTCAGAATTTTCCCCAAAACTTCACACCAACCCAACACAAAAACAGACATATCTTACTCAAACAGAAAAGCAACAATCACATCACATTTTATACATAATATTGTTCGAAAATATGAACTCTCTTACAGAATGTCAAGTTTTTATAGCTATAGCAAAAAGAAATGAAGTCTGGATGAGAAAAGTGACGGTTGCATCGTAACAAATGTGACGATTTTCCAATAGGTGGTAAGGAGAGGGTTAAAGCTGAGAATTTCTCTCAATGCATGATTTGGTTCACGTCACCACACAGGTTGCCATGCTCAATATGATATCACATGCAAGTGTATGACTGCTTTTCGAAAAAGAGTAGAAAGAAGATTGGGGAAAAGATGCAGAATTTTAAAACGTAAACCTGTAGTCTTTCTCTTATTCAATAATGATTATATCGATGGCCCGTTGATCAAACCTCTGAAGTATAGTATCGCAAAGAGGCTGCTTCAGAGGTTGATCAACGGGCCATCGATATACAACAAAGGACTTATGAATCCTAGTGAATATTTGTCTGGGTGAGAAATTTTTAAATGCCTAATAATTTTTTTTCTCTTTTTAACGTAAGTTAACATAAGAAATGAGGCTTGAGAACTTAGACCATAAATGGAGTCCCTCAGGTTACTACGGCCATTATCATTATTATTTATAATTTACTTATAATAAAATCTCCTTGATATCATAAATTCAAATTGTAAGATGTTTGCGTGCTGATGATACCAAAATCTATTCTTCTCACAAAATTAACAACTCTTACAGAATTACCTATAGATAGTTCGAAGATGACGTCACTCAGGTCTTTGTTTTTGTTTTTTGCCATCCACGTTTATGAGTAATGCTCACTGAACTGTATTAAGCTGACTTAAACGTTCATGGATACACACAGTTTTGTGTGTTGGTCCGTTATACTTCCGGATGGCAATGTTATGAGCTTCTTAGCCAAGTGCATACTATCTATACTCTTTATATTTATCGTCTTGAGATTGGCAGTTAAGCTTTAATGTTAAAAAATGTAAATCTTACATGTTGATAGAAAAAAAAACCCATTCTTATGCTTAGTATGTGAACCCAGATGGAACTGATTTTGTATCTGTCACTGATGCAGGGCAGAGAAGGATAGTGGTGTGATTTTTGATCGATAATTAAACTTTGACGTTCATATCCATGATCGGTTTTGCAGCATACACATTAATCTCATCAGCCCATTTCAGCATGTTGAGCTATGATATATCTATTCACTATCACACAAAGCACTTGCTTTTATCACTGAATGCCATGATATAGAAATCCTGAAGATATCAGATAATTAATACATCTTACATCTCATTGAGGCAGGCAATTCACTTCAAATATAGACTGACTTGATTACCTAAGTGGAGCCGACATGCATACAAATACGATATACCACCCACAAGCCAATGGTATGGGTCATTGCTAGCTAAAAACAGCATTGAAAGCCTGCACTCCAGGATCTAACTGGTTCAGAGAAATACCAATCGTTTTGCTTCCTATTCATATTCCATGACTAGTTGATCCTGAATGTTCAGCTACTGAGCTTGTCTGGCATCTCTTCACCTTCCTGTGGAGAATGTTTTCAGTCACTGGATGCCAGAACTTGTTCTCCAGACTCTGAATTTTAAAACAACTGCAAAACATCTTGTTGGCATAACACCCCACAGCCCTTAATTTCCACGGACTGGAATCAACTACGTTCCATAATATTTATCTTCTACAAGATATTTTTATGTTTGAGTAGATCCACACAACCATGCATTCCAGTACGCCTGTATGATGCTCGATTCCAAACATGTAGACAATAGAAATATATACTTTATAATTAAACATTAAAGGTCATCATGAAAAAAATTTCCATTCATCGTTCATAGACTCAAAGTTCAAAGTTGTAATCATTTTCCCTGTAGATGGCACATCACATTTTCTTCTTCTTCTTTCAGCTTATCCCACATTTGGCAGAGTTGCCATAATGAATAACACATATCCATGCATCTCGGTTCAGAGCATCATCTTCCTCCAGGCCCAGGTCTTTCATATATCATCCTTTTTACCTTATCCAACCATCTAGTCTTTGGGCATTCCCATCACATCTCCAGTGAAAATGTTACCAAAAACTCCAACACCGATCATAATCATCTCATTCGTCTGTGGTGTTTCATTCATCCTGTTTTGTTGATAAAGGGGAAACCTGAAACGTCCACAGTATCTGTCTTCATCTAATAAATTGAAGCTTACAATTCAATACTTATCATTATTTTAACACCAATAAAATTGAGCTTACTAAACATGCTCAAAGCGCTTTACAAGGGGTGCCTGGCAAACAGTTATATTTAACATTATGTAGGACGAGACACGACGCCTGTTAGGCAATATTACAATTTTTTCGGACTGAGACAACGCAGTTTAAGGCAAGGTACTCATTTTACACCTGACTACGGTGAGAGAATGTGAGGAAAGAACTTTTTCCAAGGACTCAATTATGCGCCGAGCGAGACTCGAACCCAGGACTTTTTTATCCGAAAGAGAGTGTTATACCACAAGACCACATAGCCGCACCAATCCCAGGACATTTAGATTTAGATATAATAGCCACCCACTCTGGTCAGGTGTCTCAACTTCCACCAAAATTCTGGTAACACAACACTGGGTACACAAATTGTACCATGCTGGATGCGGCTATGTGGTCTAGTGGTATGACACTCGCTTTCGGATCGGAAGGTCCTGGGTTCGAGCCTCGCCCTCGGCGCATAGTTGAGTCCTTGGAAAAAGGCTCTTTACTCACTTTCTCTCACCGTACTCAGGTGTAAAATGAGTACCTGGCCGTTAACAGCGTTGTCTTTGTCCGAAAAATTGTAATATCGCTTAACAGGCTTCATGTCCCGTCCTACATGTTAAATGTTGCTGTTGGCCAGGGACCCCTTGTAAAGCGCTTTGAGCACGTTTAGTGGATATTGCGCTAGATAAAAGCTCAATTATTATTATTTATTATTGAGAAGAGGTAATGTGGTTCGCAGATCTGATGTCATTTCTTATTGTGTGTCAAACCCTTCACATTCTCATTTGTTGTTGTTGTTGTTTTGTACTTCCTTCCAATCCTTTTCACCTTCAATCTATCCTTTAAATCAAGACTTTGTTTGTTAATAACGTATGCCAGAGCTATGACTCATTCATTGTTATCTCACTCAACCCTAACACTGACTATATCCGTAGTTCACCCTGGCTACTTTTACCCCATGCCTTTTTAATACATTTTTCTAAGACAAATTATAGGCGTAGTATCAAAGCTAATGTTTTTAGTTTTTGCATTTAATGGTAGTTGAATAAAACTATGCTCATTTTAAATACATTTTTCCCCATTTTGGAAAGTAGCAAAAATCTCTAGGACTGAGTGAGCTAATGCTAAAATGTCAACATCAGTACATTTGGTTCCAACCCGTCTGTCTAGTCAAGCCTCTGAAGTCAGCAACCCTGTTCCTTTCATAAATAAATACAGTGTTTACCATAGAATAGGTATATATTCATACTTTAAAAATTTTTTAAACAAGGTGAGAGTCAAACATCCACAAAGCTATACTTACTTACTTACTTATCCGAACCAGCGCCCACCTGGGCTCTAGCCCTTCGGTCTTGTGCCATGACGTAGAAGTTAGACGTCTTTTGTAGTTGTTCCAGGTGACTATAAAGTGTGTTACTGATGCTTGGATCACAAAGCTATAAATCATGTTTTTTGATGCTTCTGCTATTTTTCATTATAATCATAAGTGTTCTATTCTTAAAGATTGTATGCTTCTAAAATGAATTAATTTTGGCTTTTCAGTGAGGTAAATATAAAAGGGTAAATTCATACAAATAAAATTTTCTTTTCTTACACCCAGAAAATGTTTAATTTCTCCACAGGTGTTCCATCTTGTTTCGCAGAGTTCAAGCAGAGTGGGGTTATAGCTATTCATTTATTTTGTGATTTGAGCACACTTTCCTGTTTCTCTCAGGGTTTGTAAATTCCATGTGTTCCACTACAGATACTATGAAGTTGACATCACTTAGGCCTTTGCTTTTGTTTTTTGCCATCCACGTTTATGAGTAATTCTCACTAAACTGTATTAATAAGACTTTCAATGTTTAAGGTTACACATAGTTTTGTGTGACGGTTCGTTATACTTCCGGATGGCAATGTTGTGAGCTTCTTAACCTAGAGCACACCATCTACAGGCAAATACTTTCTGGTGGAGCAATTAGGGGCTCTCTGGAGGAAGAAGGGTCCTCGGCCCAACAGCTTCCTTTCAGCTTTCACTGAAGCACGTCGTATCTCCGATGGAAGTACCTACTTCCCGGCAAGGCAAAATGAAGATTTTTGCTTGCTTTAGAGGTTTCTATATAACAATACTTCTTTTTACATTTACAGGAGAGGGTTGTTAGCCTGCTGCTGCCTTCTAACCTCTTTACTAGTAGGACTACGGATCTTTTCTTTCAGGAGTTCCATCCTGTAGACGATTGTATTCCGATACTTACAAGCTCCATTTGCCAGAGTTTGAAATCAGGGTTATCTCACTCCTAGACTGACTGCCTTCCAAGGTTCACAGGCTCAATATGAAGTCTATTTATGTAAGCACCAAATTTTATACATTATCTTCTTCTTCTTCTTCGTTCCTCTGATGGACATCTATGGCTGCAGTCCGATATCTGCTATGAAGTCTGTGGTCCGCTTTAGGTCCTCAGCCTCGCCACAGAGCTCTGTATTAGAGCTCTGTATTGAGTGTTGCAGGGGTGACCCAACGGTTCGAACGTTGCACATTGTATAATGGGCAATCCATAAGCACATGTAAAGTGGTTTCATGGTCGGCTCCACATGGGCAATAAGGGGTTGTTCCAATACCTAGCTTTGTAAACATATGTCCTCTTAGTCTATTGTGTCCCGTTCGGAGGCGGAACAGAGCGACTTGGCTACTTCGCTGAATGGCATGGATTGGATCCTGATACATTATCTAAATATCCACTCCATTCCACAAAAGTATGTTGTTACCAAGAAAACGACCCTATTTGTTTACATTTCCAAATATATTATTTGCCGACGAGATATGTTAGAGCTCTAATAACACAGTGTTTTTGGTAATATTTATTTGTGTGTAGAGCTGGAAACTGGTTCAAATCACTTTTCAAATCTTAAAGTTGGGAGGAGATACCACCACCCCTCTCCCCCCACTTTTGACTTCGTCTATTTTTTTTTTTTTTTTTTTTTTTTGAGTAGCATTTTTTAAGAATGCTTGGCACTATTTGCAGAGTGAAGGCTTCTCCTTAACTCATCTCATGTCATTATTCCTTTTACTTTTCAGGGGAAGACCTTTATTTTAAGGCCTTTTAATTTTGTTTTTTATTTTAGCTGTTATTGTTTTATTGAATATGAGTGATGACAGCCTTTTTGATTTAATTTTTTTTAATCTTTTTTTTTGTCCGCATTCAATTCGCTAACTTATAGAAATAAAGCCATATCGCCGACTGACTTGGTCACTTGGTGGGAGGATGAATAAAATAAACATTCTAGACTCTGAGCTGAGTAACTGTTCGATCTGAGTCTGAGTCGATCGATTTACGTCCATTTTATTTTATCCGTTTTCGTATATATAGTAAATTGAAGCTTACATTAACATTACTTCAATTTCTTCACATCGTTATTTATGTAAGGAGGAAGGGAGTTTGTATACTCTTTTTATTTTCATTAATAAATAAAAAGTTCAACCATTGACACTGGTCTTTTAAAGAAAAAGAAAAAAAGAAAAGTGAAAGTAAAAGCAGTAAAAGGCGAGTGTGAATGTGTCGATGAGTTGTGGGGTGTAGTGTTTGTTATTATTGTTATTGTTATTCAGAGAGAAAAACTGGTCACCGTCTTTAGTGAGAGTGATAAGTCTGTCTCATTTGTATTGACGAGCCATTGTCATATCAGTAATCAACATCACAAATACTCACTTCAAAAGATTTCGATGTTAGAATTGGAAGTTTTATCCAAAAGCTGAAATAAAATACACCAGGTGAATGGCAATGATCGACGATCGATGGGCAGGGAAGAAGGAAGAGACAGGACTTTGAACTTTGAACCTAAATCGCCAGATATTTTCTAAAGCAAGCTTTCAAATAAAAATAAATAAAAATAGAATAAGCCTAACTTAAAAATAAATAAATAAATAAATAAATAAATATATAAATAAATAAATAAAAACAGATATCCCCCTTCTCTCGTGCCCTATTATATTTTTAAGTTTAGGGGAGATCGTCCTCTCGTTTTTACACAGTGTAATCAATAAACCACAGTCTTGTTTGTTCCTGACCTGAATCCCACAACCGCCCACTAAATAACATATAATTATGTTTCAGACTCAATTATTGTAGTTATGTGACCTGGCTACCGGGCGGGTTCGCGACTGTACACGAATGCGGCAAAGATTTCACTGCCTGGATAGATCATCATAGCATTGTAGTGTGTGATCATTAGAAGCTGCTGACATCGTAATACGAAAATTCAAGATTCGCAGTTTCATAAAACGTTGTGGTTTATAAAATGTATGGAAGATCTATAGAACAGAAGACGTGTTTGGATATTATCAATGATTTTATGAACAGAAAATGTTGAACTATTGCAAATTGAAAACTATATGATATTCGTTACAAAAAATAAGTGATTTCACTTTATCCCAGACCACTCACTAAGGATATGATTTGGCTTTCAAAACACCAAACTGACAATCCGCCTTTATTTATTTCTTATCTCGCTCTTCACGCTGATATGAGATATCAAATCAAGTGACTGAGATTAAAACGGCATTTATTTAGGTAACACTGATATGTATTACCCGAAGCATCATGAACACACTGCACGCTACACATAAACACCACACACCTTCCCCATTCAAAGTTTTGAACCTAAAATCAGTGTTAATTATAGGGTTTTAACCGAATACGACAGGGCACTGAAGGTTGATATTGTTATGATGTTATTATCTTGTCTGCTTACGTATTGTCTGTCATGTCAAAACATCTAATGATTTAATATGACAATAAAATGAATAACATTGTAATTATTAATAATATAATTTGATAATATAATGAATTTGTATAACGCCTAGTTCCAAAAATCGTTAATTTCTCTTTACATCAACATGTCATAATATTTTTAGTCCGTTTCATAATGTTTATAGATAGTTCGAAGATGACGTCACTCAGGTCTTTGTTATTGTTTTTTGCCATCCGCGTTTATGAGTAATGCTCACTGAACTGTATTAACCAACTATAAACGTTCATGGTTACACACAGTATTGTGTGTTGGTCCGTTATACTTCCGGATGGCAATGTTATGAGCTTCTTAGCCAAGCGCATACTATCTATATCCAAGCTTTGAGATTTTTTTCTCTCCAAAACTGTCTGGTGTATGGCCCTGATGTTTTTGCCTGTCCATTCCATGTATCCACGACCAAACATGCCAACAAATCTCCATTTAGATTTATACAGTATTCTAAAGCCTTTAAGTTTAAGATATTCCGTAACGAAGCACGGCCATTTTACTTAGGGCTGTAAAATGAGTACCTGGCCGTTAACAGCGTTGTCTTTGTCCGAAAAATTGTTATATCGCCTATTAGGCGGCATGTCCCGTCCTACATGTTAAATGTTGCTGTTGACCAGGGACCCCTTGTAAAGCGCTTTGGGCACATTTTGTAGATATTGCGCTATATAGAAGCTCAATTTAAAATTTAATCATAAGATTGGTGAACTCCTGTGGCTGAAGTTTCAAACTCTCAAGACCGCTTTCGGGAATAGGAAAGAAAAAAAAAAGTTGAGCTTTTATATAGCGCAATCTCCACTAAACGTGTTCAAAGCGCTTTACAAAGGGTCCCTGACCAACAGCAACGCGTAACATAAAGAACGAAACAAGACGCCTGCTAGGCGATAATGCCATTTTATTCCGACAGAGACAACGCTGTTAACAGCCAGGTACTCATTTTGCACCTGCATACGGTGAGAGAATGTGAGTAAAGAGTCTTTTACTAAGACTCAACTATGCACCGAGCGAGGCTTGAACCTAGGACCTTCCGGTCAGAAAGCGAGTGTCATACCACTGGACCACATACCAAAAGTGGGATGGATGTCAAAAATCGGGTTCCTGACCTATTATTGGAAGCGTAAAACTACTCTTCCGGGTGGATTGAATACATTCTTTGTGTAAAGGATCGTCCGGTTTCGGGGTTATGGCATCTTATTTTCGAGGCTAAATATTGATAAAAAAAAAAAAATTGAAAAAAAAAAAAAATTCCCTTTATTCGTCCCAAAGGGGAATTTTTTCTCTACGGTCTATTCCAAGGGAAGACTGGAATAACCCAGACGTCAGCCGCAGTACAGCGCCGCAAATTGAGCTAGGGCGGGGAGGTGACTTGCCCAAGGCCACACCGCGCAGCGGCGGGTGATTGAACTCGGTACCTGTCGGGTATGAAGCAACGACCGTACCACTGAGTCACGCTGCCCCTTATTATCATGCTGGTCTTCAACAACGATCATCCATCCTCGCTCTTTTTTGTCCCGTAATCCCAAGAATCTACTTACATATCATCCTACTGATATAGTTATTCAACCATACCTGGATACCTGGATACCTCTGTATAGAGCTTTTAGACTTGGTGTAGTCTCCTTCGCTCCTCCTCATCTATTAATGATTGGACCAAATTTTATAATTGAACTTGTTTCCTAGGATGTTGCTTATCTCCAACTCTGCTTTGAATTTATTCAAATTTTTTTGCTGATATGTTACTGTGGTTTCTTGCAGTTTATTCCAGTTATTTACAATTCTAGATGAAAAAAAGTTCCTTCTTTCATTTGTTTTAAAACGTTCTTTTCCCAGTTTCTTGCTGTTTCCTCGAGTCTGAATGTTCTTGTTTGTAAGAAATCCTGCCTCTACCCCGTCTATTCCCTTTACTATTTTATATGTTTGGATCATACCTCCCCTTCTTCTCCTCATAAGATTCAATATGTAACCTGTTCATTACTAGGGCAAGTTCAAGTCCAACGTCTGTATCTGCAAAAGGCAGCAGCTTTAAATGGTGCTCACACTACTATGTTATGACGATCGACCCAATCAGCAAATTCTCTACCTCACTCGTGTACCGTCGCTGCGCGCCCGGAAGCTTCGTCACAACACACCGTTCAACTAGATGCTCTGCGGTTTCGGGTTCGTTACATCATCGGTGGGGTCTAACTACCTGTCCAATATGTCCACGCTGTGGGCAAGAACCCCGAAACGGCAGAGCATCTAGTCGAAAGGTGTGTTGTGACGATGCTACCCGGCGGGTGCGCGACGGTGCACGAATGCGGACCGGACTTTGCTGATTGGGTCGATCGTCATAATATAGTAGTGTGAACCATAAGAGGCTGCTGTTACCACATCGGGTACATGCTGGACAGGTGGAAAGTCCCCACCGACGAAGCGATGCAAAAGGCGAATTACCCAGCACTGCAGATTGTATACAAACATGTGGTGACTTTCTCCATTATTGTGTAAAAGAGTTGAAAGATAAATGCTTAATAGTTGACCAAATTAATTTGATGTTTTTGGTAATTTCTGGGATTTCTGGTTGGAGAGTCTTCCATTCCTTGAGCCTGATGGTTCTTGGGGAGAAACGAAACAAAACTGTTTTTATATTATATTCTGTGTGTTGGAATTGTGAACTTACTGCTTTGATAATTTCTTGTGAACGTACAATGTTGTTTTGTGAAATATTGTGGTAGAGTTACTGCTGTTTTGTTGGAATGTACTGTTCTGTGGAGACGTTTTTCTTTCCTCCTGCTCTCCAGTGGTTTCCATTGCAACAGTTTCAGGGCCTCAGTAACGCGTCCAGGTTCGCGTAAGTAATTGTTGGCGACAAACCTCAAAGCTGCCCTTTGAACTTGCTCGATGTTCTTGATGTGGCCTTGCTGATACGGATCCCACACTGTGCTCGCGTATTCCAGTACGGGATTGATTAAACCATTGTATGCCTGTTCTTTCAACTTTTTTTTTTTTTTTTTTTTTTTGGGGGGGGGGGGGGGGGGGGGGATTGGCACTGACGCTCCGAATAATTGGTTACATTACAGACACACTTCCAAGGCTTTGGGAACCATTAAAGTAGAAGGTGTGACGTCACGACTTTTCTTCCCAGTTCTGAACAAAGGTACTAGAATACTAAAATTCGAATAATCTGAATATTTTATTTGTTATCTCCCTTGCAGTGGACATGGCGGGTTTTGTCTGTTTTTATTACTTTTTAAAAATTATTTAGTTTTTATAACTTTTAAAAAAATTATTTAATCAAACTGTTTTAATCAAAACTTAAATCAATGAGACTAAACAAGAGTGGGAACTTCAGTACTTTATCGAAGTTTTGCTTCTAGTGATCTCCCTTGGGTTCTACAGGTAGAGCTCCTTTTGTTTACATTGGTTTTACTAGTAAGAAGTGCTTTCTTCAACACAATAAAACGCAATCTTCTCAGCTTTTGTTCTCTACCAAGAAAGTTAAAAACATGAGTTCTCATGATTTTTGCTCTGCAATCAATTGCACAAATGCCCGGAGCAAACCCGAGTGCAAAGGACTGTCATTTTTTCGATTTCCATTCAATGAAGAAGGAAGGTATGTGAACTGTGTTTTTAGTGTAGTAGTGGTTGTGGTGTAACCAGTCATTCCATTCATCTCTCTCTCTCTCTCTCTCTCTCTCTCTCTCTCTCTCTCTCTCTCTCTCTCTCTCTCTCTCTCTCTCACACACACACACACACATACTCCATCTCACTCTCTCTCTTTCTCACTCCCCCTCTCTCTCTTTCTTTTTTTCTCTCTCTATCATCTCTCTCTCTCTCTCTCTCTTTCTCTCTCTCTCTCTCTCTCTCTCTCTCTCTCTCTCTCAATATCTCTACTATGTATATGTGTGCGTGTCAATCAACATACTGTGGTGTGTATGAGTATGATCATGTATGTTTTGTTTTCTCTCCATTATTTTCTCCTCTATCTATATCATATCTAATCTGTCTATCATTATTATCTATCTCTACCTATAATCACTATCTACGAGTACGAGATAAGCTGCAGCTGTGAGTTAGAACAGTTTTGTGTTATTCTGGTAAACTAATTTATGCCAGTCTTGGATGGTGTACTGACATTGCTGCGACATCTATTATTTCTACAGATGTCGAAAATGGATCCAAAATAGTCGAAGAGAAGACTTAATCGGCATCTCAATGGAAAATGTAGCAAAGGCCAGATTCCTGCTTTGTGCAGACCATTTTGAACCTCAACAGTTCAATGTGCCCGATCAGAGGAAGAGACTGGTATATAATGATGTACCAACAATTTTTAATTTGCCCAAAAATAATCAACTACGGCCTTTAACTCTAAAAAGAAAGTTGCCGTCAAGATTTGATCTGCCTGGGAAAAAATGTGTACGGATCAACCCAGCACCAAAAAATTCAGTCAGAGCCCTAAATATTTATCCTGGTTTTTCTCATGGCATGATTGATTGTCTTGCTGAAAAAGTCAAGAGTCTCTCCTCTAATTCTACTCTTTGTTCTCTTGTATTTGATGAGATGTGTATTAAAGAATTTGTGTCTTATAATGCTGAAAGAGATGAGGTGGAAGGATTGGAGGATTTTGGTTCTCGGGGGAAATCAAGATGTGTTGCCAACCATGCAACTGTTTTCATGGCCAGAGGTATTGTTCAAATTGGAAACAGCCTATAGGATATTTTCTTTCTTCTGGTCCTATCAAGAGCTCTATTCTTTTATCTTCATTACGGCTGTGTCTGTCCAGGTTGATTGATGTTGGATTAGATGTTAAATGTGTTGTTGCTGATCAAGGATCTAACAATCGGAGAGTATTCACTGATCTCGGTGTCTCAGAGAATGTCCATATTTTATTCATGATGAAAAAAGATTTTTGTATTTTATTACCCTCCTCATTTGTTGAAGAATATTCGGAATAATTTGAAGAAAAATGGTTTTATCACAGACAAAGGAAGTGTTGAGTGGAGGCATATTGTTGATTTTTTTCATTTAGATAGGCAAAATAATGTTCGAATGGCCCCAAAACTATCAGTTCGACATATTACCCTACCCCTGTTTGCCAGTCTGAGAGTAAAATTTGCAGCTCAGGTTATCTCACATAGTGTTGCGGCTGGTATTTCATTCATTGGTCGGTACAAGAAAGACAATAGTGCCTTGGAAACCAGTAATTTTCTTGAACGTTTTGATAGACTTTTCAATACTTTTAATAGTGGAAGGAAATGTTCTAGTCGACAAATGGGCCATGCTATTTCATCTGACTCTGGTCATCTTTCCTTCCTAAAGGAAATGCTTGAGTGGCTTAAAAGCATAAAGTCTTCCCAAAACATATATTGCATTTCTTGTTGGCGACTGTCCATTAATTCTTTACTACTATTGTGGGAGGATCTAAGTTCAAACTACAATGTCCCATATCTTTACACCAGAAAGCTTAACCAAGATTGTATAGAAAACTTGTTCTCTAGGATCAGAGGTCATATTTCAGGAGTTGACAATCCCAGTGCCATGGAATTCAGATCTTTTTTTAGAAATGTTATCGTAGATTGTCTTTTTCTTCACTGTGAAGGCAGCAATTGCAAGGATGATGGAGATAATTTTTTGTTATCTTTCAAGAATTTTAGTGAAAGTTTAAAAAATTCCCATGAAGAAAACAAAGTACTAACAAATATCACAAATTCAAACAAAACTGCCCAAATTCTTACTATTGAACCTGAAATACAAACTGAGTTGTCAAAACAGATTAAAGTGAATGTTTTAGCTTACATAGCAGGATATATAGTCAATAAACTTCATTTAAAAATATGTAAAGAATGTTTAGGCTTATTAAAGGGAGATAGAGAGCTTACAAACACTACTCAATTTTTAAACTTAAAACAAATTGATGGAAGCAAAGCTGGACTCTTTTTCCCAAGTAACCATTTGCAAATGGTGATTTTCAATTTAGAAAATAAATTCATGAGGGTTATTCAAGCAATATTACCAAGGAGCAATTTAAAAAGGATTATTTTCAATTATCTACAACCATTATCCCCTCCAATAACCAAAGATGCCTGTAATTGTAAAGTGGAAGATATGATTATTTCCCTCTATATTAATGTCCGACTACATCATGTCTTAAAAGAATGTAATAGGTCTTTTAAATAAAAAAAAAATGGAATCAAAATAGAAAAATATTGATAGTTTATCATCAATGAGATTATCTCTTATTTTAACCATATTTTTTACACCGTCTGGTCTTAAAGTATACTAATTCTCATTTTTAACCGCAGTATATATTACTCGGCCTGGTCTTAAAATCTCCAAATCCTCATTTTTTTGTAAACCGTAATTTCTTACACGGTCTGGTCTCAAAATATACTACTTTTCATTTTTTTTTTTTTTAACGCCGTATATTACAAGACCTGGTCTTAAAATCTCAAAATTCTCATTTTTAACCGCAATTTCTTACATGGTCTGATCTTGAAACCTGATATTCTTATTTTATAATCTTGTATCGTGATTTATTTGTGATACATATCAGAGGTCATATGACCGGACACTTGGCCCAATAGTCGAGAATGTACCTAAGTTCTCTATGATACCTGGCTCAAATAGACACATATATATTTTTTCTAGCCACCTGGCCCAAATAACCTCGTCCTCATAATAATAATAATAATAATAATAATAATAATAATAATAATAATAATAATAATAATAATAATAATAATAATAAAATAATAATAATAATAATAATAATAATAATTACTGCTTGCCTTACTGTGCTGCCTTACAGTGCTAGCCTTAATTATGGTTTGCATTCCCATTAGAATTTGATTCTGGCAGTGGAAAGGAGCTGATGATGTGGGTGAGTTGTAAGAACAAAATCTCTCTCTCTCTCTCTCTCTCTCTCTCTCTCTCTCTCTCTCTCTCTCTCTCTCTCTCTCTCTCTCTCTCTCTCTCTCTCTCTCTCTCTCTCTCCCTCTCTATCTCTCTCTCTATCTTTCTCTCTCTCTCTCTCTCTCTCTCTCTCTCTCTCTCTCTCTCACACACACACACACGCATACATTATTTCTTTCTCTTTCAATTGAAAATTTTCTGTACAAGTACAACGCAACCACTGAACGTGCAAGGTATAGAAGAAGTAGAAAGTTAACAGTTAGTTTTGTAGTGATAGGCTTTCTTGCTTCTTTCGATTTCGGCGGTACATTTTGTTTTAATTTGGCGACATTTTGTGGCCTACGGACGTTTGTTTTATAAACAATGTATATTTATTCATTATCATAAGTGTTGATGAAAGACTCTTGATACTAACACGCTCAAAACAAGCTTTCTAGTTCACATGTAGTTTCTATCAAATCATTGTTGTTGCTCGGTACGCTGAATGAATTCACCTGTAGAACCAAAGGGGGATTACTACGATTTCATACTACACTCTTCAAATAGGAAAAAACTCGAAGTTCTCTATTCTCTATCTTGTTTACTAGATTATCTTTGCTTAAATTCTACATCAATATTGTTTTGTTTTGTTTTTTCACTTTGATAGCTTCAAACAGCAATATTAAAAAATCTAAAATTCAGCTTTTTATATTCGTAATAACCACTAAACATGCTCAAAGCGCTTTACAAGGGGTCCCTGATCAACAGCAACACTTAACATGTGGGACGTGACATGACGCCTGTTAGGCGATATTACATTTTTTTTCGGACAGAGACAACGCTGTTAACGACCAGGTACTCATTTTACACCCCAGATTACAGTGAAAGAATGTGAGTAAAGAGTCATTTCCAAAGACTCAATTATGCGCCGAGCGAGCGTGGCTCGAACCCAGGACCTTCCGATCTGAATGAAAGCGAGTGTCACACCACAAGACCACATAGCCGCAAAAATCAAAATCAAAATTGGAACTTAATTCTACATCAGCTGTTTTTCACTTTGATAGCGTCAAACAGCAATATGAACATTTTAGAAAAGAGGTATGGGGATGTGTCCCCAGTCGCCGGGAAACCGTTCCCCATCTGATTGGTTGCATTGCATGGAGAGAGGGGACGTGGCGTACATAAATTCTAGAACATTCTCTGTCACAGGGTCCATTCTACGTGAGTGTACTTGTCCCGGTATCCGGCGTTTGATTTGATTGTGGAGAGACCAGAGCTGAAATGAAATAGATGATGGAATAAAAACATCACAAACGTCACTCAACTCCTCTAGTCATCATCATCATCATCATCATTGCCTTTTTCACCCTGGGTCAGGGTATAGGCCACAGACAAACAGTTTCCATCCTTTTCTATCCTGAGCTATCTTTTTAATCTCATTCCAGGTCTTACCACTTCTCTGTATATCAGCTTCTTTAATTCTTCCCCATGTTCCTCGTGGCCTTCCCCTTGATCTTCTGCCCTGGGGGTTCCAGTCCAATACTTTCTTTGTTATAGTGGAATCATTCTTTCTAGTAGCAAGTAGCATAACACGTTAACGATGACGTCACGAACGAAAACGCTCGACCAACATCGTGTAAGAAAATTAGGATTTGTCTTAAGACGTCAAACATTTCTGTAAAATTGAGCTTTTATATAGAACAATGTCCACTAAACGTGCTCAAAACGCTTTACAAGGGGTCCCTGGCCAATAGCAACACTCAACATGTAGAACAGGACATGACGCCTGTTAGGCGATATCATATTTTAAAAATTTCGGACAAAGACTACGCTGTTAACGGGCAGGTACTCATTTTAAACCTGAGTACGGTGAAAGAATGTGAGTAAAGAGTCTTTTCCAAGGACAGCTATGCACCGAGCGAGGCTCGAATTCAGGACCTTCCGACCCGAAAGCGAGTGTCATACCACTAGACCACATAGCCGCACGTCGAGAGTTTAACTCGCGCACCGGGCGTTGAGGGCTGATCCTGGTTTTCTAGTAGGCTTCACTAGTCGTGACGTCGTAATGACGCATGGTAACTTAGTAACTGGCTCTAAACTATCGGAACAATGGCGGACGCCCTTATGAAATATTTCTCTCACGAGCATAAAAGCGTATCTAGAGGGGGAAAAACAACATTATAAATCTGATCATATTTTGACTTTTACACATTCTCATCACAAGACATAATATTATGATAAGTTCTAGCCAGCATGAAGAATAAAAAGTACCGATTTTCTTTGTTTAGAACCAAGCTGCTCGTTGCTGGGCGGACGTGACATCAGACTATTGAATCCAATTAACCAGTAGATTGTTTGACCAATCAAAACATGGAATTTGTGACACACCTTAAAACGTGCTCGGACAAGCAGGATTGGTTGTTTATCTACAATAACGTGAATGAAATCGTGAGTGAAATTTAAAGATGTCTCCCTACTTTATCGGTAGTGATAATAAAAAAAAAAACACCCTGAATATATTTCATTATGAATAGAGAATACAATGCGTCTATATCATAAAGTCTTTTTAAATTGTTCGCCTTATTTCCATGTCATAATAATCTAATCAGGCCAATATATGCGGCTATGTGGTCTAGTGGTAGGACACTCGCTTTTGGATCGGAAAGTCCTGCGTTCGAGCCTCACTCGGCGCATAGTTGAGACCTTGGAAAAGGCTCTTTACTCACATTCTCTCACCGTACTCAGGTGTATAAAATGAGTACCTGGCCGTTAACAGCGTTGTCCATGTCCGAAATATTGTAATATCGCCTAACAGGCGTCATAGTCATGTCCCGTCCTAAATGTTGAATGTTGCTGTTTGACCAGGGACCCCTTGTAAAGCGCTTTGAGCACATTTAGTGGATATTGCGCTCTATAAAAGCTCAAGTTTAAATATATATATATATATATATATATATATATATATATATATATATATATATATATATATATATCATTATGTATAAGAATACAATGCTTCTATATCATAAAGTCTTTATAAATAGTTCGTCGTACATATGTTACCCTTCGTTTCAAAACGGTATTATGTCGGAACGAACCATATGCTTAAAAGCCGAATTAAATGTTAAACTGGTCAAAAACATAAATTATTGGCATTAGCACTCTAAAATATGGTGTCCATTCTCCTCAATAAAACATACAAACTCAACACAAGTCTGATATTTCTGGCTATAAATTCAATTTTCAATATCTTAGCCATCCCGACTTAATACCGTTTTGAGGCGAAGGGTCACAGATGTCCATTTTTCATAATCATCTAATCAGGCCAATCTGTGTTACCAAACTCACTCATTGATAAAGGCGAAGAAAGCGTCCAGTGTTCTAGTTTCCACCGAACTCTTACACACTTCCAGCTGTGTTTTTGGATAGTAGTGGATGTAGTTGACGCACATCTCGTCTGAGATAGAAAATCCTCCCTTGGAAAGAAAGAAAAAGAAGAAAAGAAAGAAGAAGTCATAATAATATTACGGTATTAAGTCGGGATGGTTCAGATGTTGAAAATTGAAGTTATAGCCAGAAATATCAGACTTGGTGTTGAGTTTGTATGTTTTATTGAGGAGAATGGATACCATATTTTAGACCAACAATTTATATTTTGACCAGTTTAACATTTCTTTCAGCTTTTAAGCATCTGGTTCGTTCCGACATAATACCGTTTTGAGACGATGGGTGACATATTGGCAATAAATATTTATTAATATAATAATAAAGTCTGGGTACATGGTAATAGTACAAATTCCTCTTTAACAACTCAATCTTATTCAATTGGGATGTAAATGAATCGTATCATTACGATGGTACACAGGACATGCTTCGAACCCTCCACTGGCTGCCAGTCCGGGCTAGAATTGAATATAAAATAGCCCTTATCTGCTTTGGTGTATTTGAGTCTTCTGTCCCCCTCTACATTAAACGCTTACTCCAACCGTACATACCTCTGAGAAATCTTAAATGCCACGATTCAAAATTGTTAGCATCTCCTAAAACTAAACTTAAGTATTTGGTGATAGGACTCTTATGAAATTCGGACCCACGATTTGGAATGATCTCCCTCAATCTGTGAGATTCTCGAGCTCAATAGACATTTTCAAAAAAGCCCTGAAAACACATCTTTTCAGGAAATATTTACTTAATTGAATTTTAAATGTATTGTATGTGACATTTATATTGATGATGTATTGATGCCCTTTTATACTCTTAA
>NC_088368.1:44642389-44649889 GCF_034508935.2 Berghia stephanieae | reverse complement strand
ATGAAAATAATAATAATAATAATAATAATAATAATAATAATAATAATAATAATAATAATAATAATAATAATAATAATAATAATAATAATAATAATAATAATAATAATAATAATAATAATAATAATAATATAATAATAATGATATAAAACATTAATATTGTAATATAGACATTCATAAAGGGCATAATCACAAAAAGGAAATAATATATAGTTTTATAAACTCGTCGTTTATCTCCATTTTCAATCTATTCTATGTACATACCACGTTTGTGCATTCGCTGATGCAGTACCCTGACAGGTGGAACTGATTTTGGCGAGGCGGAATTGCCATTTTGTTTGTGTATTCCAGCCCCAGTTCCATGATACCTGCCTCGTATTGACGTAGTTGTGACGTCACAGAGAAACGAATTCCTGACCTGTCCAAATGCCCTAGATGAACGAATGGAGAAAGCAGAACACGAGAATGAATGCCGTACGCTCAAAAAAGTACTGATGCTATGTGTTTAGGTAAAATACTCACAACATCCGCCAGCCAGGTATAACGTGCCATCGCACAAAACTTGTTGTAACCGTTTATAGTCTAATTGATAATAAGTTAGTGAGAACTAAACATTAAAATGGTTGTCTAAATACAATGACAAAGAGCTGAGTGTCGTCAATTTCGTTCCTTCTATGCGGTTATGTGGTCTTGTGGTATGACACTCGTTTTTCGGATCGGAAGATCCTGGGTTCGAGCCTCACATGCTCGGAGTAAGGTTGAGTCCTTGGAAAACAGTCATTACTCACATTCTCTCACCGTACTCAGGTGTAAAATTAGTACCTGGCCGTTAACAGTTTTGTCTCTGTCGGAAACAAAAATTGCAATATCGCCTAACAGGCGTCATGTCTCGTTCTGCATGTTACATGTTGCTGTTGATTAGGAATCCCTTGTAAAACGCTTTTAGCACATTAGGTGGATATCGCGCTATATAAAAGCTCACGTTTAAGTTTAGTTTCAGAGTGATGCCATCTTATTTCTAGTCTAAATATATGATGGTTGTCAATAAAGATCGGCTATGTGGTCTAGTGGTATGATACTCGCTTTCGGATCGGAAGGTCCTGGGTTCGAGACTCGCTCGCTCGGCGCATAGTTGAGTCCTTGGAAAAGGCTGTTTACTCACATTCTCTCACCGTACTCAGGTGTAAAATGAGTACCTGGCCGTTAACAGCGTTGTCTTTGTCCTAAAAATTGTAATATCGCCTAACAGGCGTCATGTCCCGTCCTACATGTTAAATGTTGCTGTTGATCAGGGACCCTTTGTAAAGCGCGTTGAGCACATTTAGTGGATATTGCGCTATATAAAGCTCAATTTCAATCCATCCAAGACCTTTTACGTCCCGTAATCATAAGTAAGAATCTGCCTATAGATAGATCGAAGATGACGTCACTCAGGTCTTTGTTATTGTTTTTGCCATCCGCGTTTGTGAGTTGTTCTCACTAAACTGTATTAACCCGATTATAAACGTTCATGGATACACACAGTTTTGTGTGTTGGTCCGTTATACTTCCGGATGGCAATGTTATGAGCTTCTTAGCCAAACGCATACTATCTATACATCCTGCTGCTACATTCGGCATTGTGCTACCTCATGATTCAATATGTAACCCATTCGTTATTAACTAGCTATATGCACACTTCCATTGAGTTTAGAACCGGAAGAATAGAAGGTGTGATGTCACGGCTTCTCTGCTTGTATTATTTCCTATATAAAGCCATTATGTTCCATTCGTATTACAAATTAATATTACAATATGTATTTGCCTGAAGCGTCATCTTACTCTCCTCTCTCTCTCTCTCTCTCTCTCTCTCTCTCTCTCTCTCTCTCTCTCTCTCTCTCTCTCTCCTTACAGGCCAGTTTCCGGATTGTCCCCAAAACTTCACACCAAACTTATACAAAAATATATTTAGTTTTTTTCACCTAAACACAAAAGCTGTTATCAAGTTCTTGCTATACATATTTTTTCTGCTAAACGAGCTCTTCAACACAGTGTTAATATAGATAGAATGCGCTTGGCCAAGGAGTTCACAACATTGCCATCCGGAAGTATAACGGACCAACACACAAAATCTGTGTAACCATGAACTTTTATAGTCCGGTTAATACAGTTTAGTGAGAACAACTCACAAACGCGGATGGCAAAAACAATAACAAAGGCCTGATTGACGTCATCTGCATTCTATCTATAGCAAACATTTTTGTTCAAATATTATGATGTGCAAAAGAAATCGGAATGAGAAAAATGTTGGCTGCATCGTAACGAATGTGACGATTTTCATATGGGTGGTAAGGAGGGGGTTAGAAAGCAGTTGCCCTATCCGATTTACCGTTCGATTAACATGTAGATAACCACGCCTCTCGGACAATCGTCATAATGTAAACAATGGTAGTGATCGGTAGACACAGCAAACTACACAGGTTTTACTATCGATGGTATGTCTCTAAATAAAATACCCACTGTTCAACCGTCTGGTCAATAGAACTAACACAGAAAACTATGTATAAATGTAACCGTTTAAAATCTGATCGAGAAAATCGTGTGATAACTAGTCAGTGACGGTATAAAAACAATAACAATGATCAGAGAGAGAGAGAGAGAGAGAGAGAGAGAGAGAGAGAGAGAGAGAGAGAGAGAGAGAGAGAGGTCGATTTCATTCACATTACTGTTTATAAACAACCAAATATGTTTGTCCGAGCACGTGTGAGGGTGTGTCACAAATTTTAAGTTTTGATTGGTCAAAAATCTACTGGTTAATTGTACTTGATCAAAATCTCATAAGACCCACCTGCCGTTTTCCTGGGATTGTTGTAATGAACCTCCAGTAGGGCAAATCGAGAAGAATTTGGACCTCCTACGGGCACCCCAGCCTCTTCGGATACACCATAGCCTGTCGTGAAAATGAGGAGGTTGTGGTGGTGGTGGTGGGGGGGGGGGGGTGTATCAAATGGCGTGGATTCGGACCGAGTAATAGGGATGGTGATGATGATGATGATGATGATGATGGTGGTGGTGGCGATGATGATGATGATGATGATGATGATGATGATGATGATGATGATGATATAGTAACAACAACAATCACAATAATGATGATGATAATAATAATAATAATAATAATAATAATAATAATAATAATAATAATAATAATAATAATAATAAAAAATAATAATAATTAAAAAAAATAATAATAATAATAATACTAATAATAATAATAATAATAATAATAATAATAATAATAATAATAATAATAATAATAATAATAATAATAATAATAATAATATGTGACTGCAATTCTCAGACTGCTAAAATATAGAAGACACCAAACTGGCGACTTGTAATGTATGAAATGGATTCCGTATGGCCTGCTGAGAAGGGTTGAAAAAGCACTAAGAGGTCGATTGATTATAGCAACTCCATGTAGATGATCTAAATGCCATTTATTATTATTGTATATTTATGTTCCTGTTTGTATTCACTTATTTTAAAAAAGAAAAGAAAAGAGATTGTGTAAATTAAAAAAAAATTGTAAACTATCCTAAATGGCGTCATGTCTCGTCCTACATGTTAAATGTTGTTGTTGGCCAGGACCCCTTGTAAAGCGCTTTGAGCACGTTTAATAATAATAATAATAATAATAATAATAATAATAATAATAATAATAATAATAATAATAATAATAATAATACACATTTATACAGCGCCCATTCTCGTGTAAAACACAAGCTCTGGGCACTTTACAATATAAATTATTAATTTTGAGTGAAAAAAAAATTAAATTAAAAAAATAATAATAATAATAAATAAATAATTTAAAAAAATAATAAAAATGTTAAAAAATAAGGTTTAGTGGATATTGCGCTATATAAAAGCCAATTTTTTATACATATTATTTTTTTAAATATAGCATTGGGTGAACTCTTTCAGACAAATCTCTGAGCAAGTGTGTATGAAAAGTGCCAGACAAAGCATGAAAAAAAATACAAGAGAAAAAAATGTTACAGTGAATGACTTAATCAGTCGGATGGTGAAAAGGTTTGAACTGAGATATTGCCAAGTTTAGTTAGAAGGTCAATTTTTATTCAAAATGAGTTCTTGTCATAAATGATTAAATCAAGCCATTTTGTACATCTTCGGAAATATCAAAGCTTAATTTCACTTCTATCTAAATATTTATTTACAGCTAGTCAAGTTGAAAAAATATGAAATTTGAGAAAAGTTACTGAATACCTTTCCCATACATCTGACCACAACGTCATGAAAAATCACCCGATTTACTTCAAATAAAGATTAAAATACTCTGGGGAGCAAATTCTTTCAGAAAATGAAGGAAAAAAAATGCAAATCCAAAATTTTCACATTCTGGCTGATTATGTCATGCACTGACAAAATGTGACCCAACGTCTCAAAACGGTATTATGTCGGGATGACCCAGATGCCAAAAAGTCAAATTAAAGTTAAACTGGACAAAATAATGAATTATTGGTATTCAGCAACCTGAAATATGGTATTCATTCTTCTCAATAAAGTTTATAAACTCAACGTAAGCATGATATTTCTGGCTACAAATTTAATTTTCAGCATCTTATTCATCCCGACTTAATAACGTTTTGAGGCGAGGGGTCACAAATAGCATTGGATGACCTATGGAAGATAATGATATGAACAAGTGTGTATGAAACAGTGACAGACCAAGCAAGAAATAAAAATACAAGAGAAAAAAACCCATCAGTCTTCCTGGACTGGGTATCGAACCTCGGACCTCTTGATTACCGGGCGGTCTTACCTGCGCTCCCATGGCCCAGGCCCCTATAACTTTCCGACAGGCTCCCAGGCCCTTTGGTTTCCCTTCAGATAATCCAGGGCCGTTGAAGTAAGGGATCTCCACGCCTGTAGGAAATAAATGAAATGTCTACAATCATGTTGAAAGGGTAAGTCATTATACAATTAATTGACACGAACTCCTCCATGAAGTCCCAAGTTTAAGAGTTATTCCAACGATACAATTAAATCGATCGATATTTGTGACCCCTCGCCTCAAAACGGTATTAAGTCGGGATGATTAAGATGCTGAAAATGGAATTTGTAGCCAGAAATATCAGACTTGAGTTGAGCTTATAATCTTTATTGAATGAGAAGAATGAATATCATATATATTTCAGGTTGCTGAATACCAATAATTCATAATTTGACTTTTTAGCATCTGGGTCATCCCGACATAATACCGTTTTGAGACGTTGGGTCACATTTGAGGGAAGAGTTTTCTAGCCAAATTTCAAAACAAGAGTTTTTTTTTTTTTTTTTGTTTTTGTTTTGTTTTTTTTTTTTTTTTTTTTTTTTTTTTTTTTTTTTTTTTTGTTTTTTTCAGAGTAGGGCATCTAACTGGTTAACCACATAAATATTGGTAGCTGTGGTTAGCGTGTGTGGATTAATCACTTTGGTTGTCGTTGATTTTTTTTAAAAAGAGCTTTTATATAGCGCAATATTCACTAAACGTGCTCAAAGCGCTTTACAAGGGGTCACTGGCCAACAGCAACACTTAACATTTAGGACGGGACATGACGCCTGTTAGGTGATATTACAATTTTATTCGGACAGAGACAACGCTGTTTTCGGCCAGGTACTCATTTTACACCCGAGTACGGTGAGAGAATGTGAGTAAAGAGCCTTTTTCCAAGGACTCAACTATGCGCCGAGCGAGGTGAGGCTCGAACCCAGGACCTTCCGATCCGAAAGCGAGTGTCATACCACTAGATCTTACAGCCGAATACCATCATGTTGGAACGGGTAGGTCATTTTACAATTCATTGATGCTATGCGTTTAGGATTTTTTAAAAAAAATATGGCAAGACAATATTAAAGAGTGGACAGGCCTGAATCTTAATAGGGTCCAACAGTCGTGACGTCACTTCCCTCGTAATGACGCATAGTAACTTAGTAACTGGCTCTAAACTATCGGAATAATGACGGATGCACTTATGAAATACTTCTCCCACGAGCATTATAAATCCGATTATGTTTTTATATTCTGATCACATGACATGTGAAAAAGTTCTAGCCAGCATAAAGAATAAAAAAGTACCGATTTTCTTTGTTTAGAACCAAATGCTCGTTGCTGGGCGGACGTGACAGCAGACTATTGAATCCTATTGACACATAGATAACCACGCCTCTCGGACAGTCGTCATAATGTAAAACAATGGCAGTGTTAAAATAGCAAACTACACATGTTTTACTATCGATGGTATGAGTCTAAGTAAAATAACCATTGTTCTACCGCTTGATGAATAGAACCAAAGATAGAAAACTGTGTAAACTTAAACGTTTATGATATGATCCAGAAAATCGTGTGATAACTAGTTACCCATTTGGCTGAATAAAAACGATAACAATAACCAGAGAGAGAGAGAGAGAGAGAGAGAGAGAGAGAGAGAGAGAGAGAGAGAGAGAGAGAGAGATAGAGGGAGAGAGAGATAGAGGGAGAGAGAGAGAGAGAGAGAGAGAGAGAGAGAGAGAGAGAGAGAGAGAGAGAGAGAGGTCGATTTCATTCATGGTATTGTTTATAAAAAAACAACTTTGTTTGTCCGAACACGTGTGAAGGTGTGTCACAAATTTCATGCTTTGATTGGTCGAAAATCTACTGGGTGATAATAGCCTATTGATAGTTCGAAGTTGACGTCACTTAGGCCTTTGTTATTGCTATTTGCCATCCGCGTTTATGAGTAATTCTCACAAAGCTGTATTAACCAGACTATAAACGATCATGGTTACACACCGTTTTGTATGTTGGCCAGTTATAGATAGAATGCACTTCGCTAAGAAGTTCACAACATTGCCATCCGGAAGTATAACTGGCCAACACACAAAACTGTGTGTAACCATGATTGTTTATAGTCAGATTAATACAGTTTAGTGAGAATTACTCATAAACGCGGATGGCAAAAAACAATAACAAAGACCCGAGTGACGTCATCTTCGAACTATCTATACTTCCGGATGGCAATGTTGTGAACTTCTTAGGCAAGTGCATACTATCTATTGGAAAAGACCTAATTCGTGGAGCGGGACTACGACGATAGTCTGAGACTATATCGGTAGTCTCTGACTAAATGGCGTTGTAAGCTATTCATGAAGCCGGACTACGCGAAGTCTAAGACTAAACGAGGGACTAAACGGGTGAAACTTACACCCGCGATTTAGCAGGTGTAAATATCGTAGTCTGGGACTAAATTTCAAAATCATAATATGTGCTATACGCTGGTGGGAGTAATTGTACTGCGATTAGAACAAGGCTACCCGACAGTTTTTGATTTTATTTTTATTTATTTATTTATTTTTTTTATTTATTTTTGGTTTTGTTTTATTTTATTTTATTTTCTCGAAGATTGAACAATCGCATATACACTCCTCATCTTGTCCATTCCAAACACTTTCCAGGTACACATATTGTTTCATAGTAACTTA
>NC_088368.1:44633839-44637289 GCF_034508935.2 Berghia stephanieae | reverse complement strand
CCCCCCCAAAAGCCCCAAATTATTGGTCCCCGAGTTTAATAATAATAATAATAATAATAATAATAATAATAATAATAATAAATAATAATAATAATAATAATAATAATAATAATAATAATAATAATACTTTATTGCATCCCAAAAAGGAAATTTTTGTACAGACGTGTTTATAATTTACACATAAGATAAAAATACAATGGAAATAGGATGTATATATATATAAAAAGGAGCAGCTCTATAACCAGAGCTGCGCTTTATAATATGAATAATTTCAAACACTGTAAAATAGTTAAAACTGTCACTATAAATTGAAAATTGAAAAGATTGCAAAACAAATAAATTAATAAATTAATATTTATATTTTTTTAAAGTAAAAATGAGAAATAATTATATAAAATGATTATTTGCTTGTTGTTATAAAGCCTAATACTGGACGGCAGAAAAGATTTCGGTGTCTCTCTGTTTTCGTTGAAAATAGAGAAAGGGCGACACTTCTTTCTGAAAATAATAATTGATGGTCTTAGTGGATGATACTGGTCATTTAATATTATTAGTTATTTTATTTTATACAAAATTTCTCGTATAAAAGATCTACATCGTCAACATCATTTATATAGCGTTTAATGGATTTTTTATAATATTTGAATTATTTTGTTCCTTTCCACTGCTAAGCAATTGCCTCCCCAAGCTGTTTATACAAAATGACAAAACACTTTCGATGACTGCTCTATAAAATAATGTGCAGAGGGTTTTATCTATTCTAAACTGAGAGAGTTTTGATAAAAAATATGTACGTCTGCACATCTTATGCCTAATTATTTTCAAGTGTTCATCCCACTGAGCCTGTCATCAATCGTTACAACCAAGGTATTTGTAGTGAGGAACTCGCTGGACGAATTGGTCCTTTAATTTTAACGGTTCTATCGGTTCCTTCACTCTCCTAAAGTCAATCACTAGCTCCTTTGTCTTGCTTATGTTAAGCTCTAGGTGGTGGGCATCACACCAAGACACAAATCTATCAATTTCTTGCCTATAAGCCACTTCGTTGCCATTTGTTATGAGGCCTTGAAGAGCGGTGTCATCTGCAAACTTATTAAAGGTACACTCAGTTTTGACTTCTACAGTCATTCGTGTATATTGTGAATAATACAGGGAAAAATACACAACCCTGGGGAGCACCAGTATTTGTAGTTATACAGGAAGATTTGTTTGTCCAAATTTGAACATATTGTGCTCTCTCTGCGTAGTACCAAATGATTAAGGGTCAAGTGCAAAATATCAAAGATAAAAATGATAGATTGCAATTTCTAATTCTATTTAGCAACTGTGCAAGAGGTTTAGTTATGAGAATAAAAATTCGCTCTTTCTCCACAGTAGATTTAAAAAGGTACAAGTTTGTTTCAAAACATAAATGGAAACAAAAACATTATTGCCATGAAAAAAAAAAGAAACAAATTCATATATAAAGTACATTACGTGAAAATTAAACGTTTCATATTCAGTTCCTTTTTCAGGCACGATTGACAGAACTGTATTACAGTTTCAAGTCAACTCTTGAAATGGGTTACATTAAGGGAGGAAAACATTTGAAGTTCTTAAATTTATTTTTCATTAAAAAAACATATTCTGTTTTCTTTATAATGCTTCAAAACGTTTACTTGTTTGTTAGCTTCAGGATTCTACAGTGCTTGTGATTCTTAAGGTCATTAAGCACCGACTTTCGCTCATTTCATTTTGATTTTCGAAACAATACAACCATAAATAATGAAAGAGACCAAATGTGCTGCTAATGAAAACTGCATTCCCTGTGAGAAAAAAATGTGTCGGGAATGTCAACATTAAAAAATAATAATAATAATAAAAAAACTAAAAACAAAGCAAAGAAAAAAATTTTAAAGTGTTGATAAAAATTTCCAAAAGAGTGAGTTTTCAAGAAGAGTTTTGTTGAGGTATGGACACCACTCTGCACTTCTACAAAGTCATAGTTTCTATCCAAGTAGAGACCCTTCCCAAAGTCAACTAGCTACCTATATATCCTCATAGCCCAGTCATCATGGCACAACAGTTGTTGGGCAACAAGTTCTTTGGTGTTACACAGCAACATCCACTGCCCTTTAAAACAGACTCAATTGACTGGCTATCAGAAAAGCCCAATTGACTGAGCTATCAGGAAAAGCCCAATTGACTGAGCTATCAGGAAAAGCCCAATTGACTGGGCTATCAGGCAAAGCCCAATTGACTGTTCTATCAGACAAAGCCCAATTGACTGTTCTATCAGACAAAGTCCCATTGACTGTTCTATCAGGCAAAGACCAATTGACTGTTCTATCAACAAGTCCGATTGACTGTTCTATCAGGCAAAGTCCCATTGACTGTTCTATCAGGCAAAGTTCCATTGACTGTTCTATCAGGCAAAGTCCCATTGACTGGGGTATCAGACAAGGCTCAATTGACTGTTCTATCAGGCAAAGTTCCATTGACTGGGCTATCAGACAAAGCTCAATTGACTGTTCTATCAGGGAAAGTTCCATTGACTGTTCTATCAGGCAAAGTTCCATTGACTGGGCTAACAGACAAAGCTCAATTGACTGTTCTATCAGGCAAAGTCCCACTGACTGTTCTATCAGGCAAAGTTCCATTGACTGGGCTATCAGACAAAGCTCGATTGACTGTTCTATCAGCAAAGTCCCACTGACTGTTCTATCAGGCAAAGTTCCATTGACTGGGCTATCAGACAAAGCTCAATTGACTGTTCTAAACAGGCAAAGTCCCACTGACTGTTCTATCAGGCAAAGTTCCATTGACTGGGCTATCAGACAAAGAAAGCTCAATTGACTGTTCTATCAGGCAAAGTCCCACTGACTGTTCTATCAGGCAAAGTTCCATTGACTGGGCTATCAGACAAAGCTCAATTGACTGTTCTAAACAGGCAAAGTCCCACTGATTGTTCTATCAGGCAAAGTCCCATTGACTGGGCTATCAGGCAAAGTCCCACTGACTGGGCTATCAGACAAAGCCCAATTGACTGGGCTATCAGACAAAGCCCAATTGACTGGGCTATCAGGCAAAGCCCAATTGACTGGGCTATCAGACAAAATCCCATTGACTGTGCTATCAGACAAAGTCCCATTGACTGGGCTATCAGACAAAGCCCAATTGACTGGGCTATCAGGCAAAGCCAAATTGACTGGGCTATCAGACAAAGCCCAATCGACTGGGCTATCAGGCAAAGCCCAATTGACTGGGCTAGCAGGCAAAGTCCCATTGACTGTTCTATCAGGCAAAACCCAATTGTCTGGGCTTCAGACAAACCCCCATTGACTGTTCTATCAAAGCCCAATTGACTGGGCTATCAGCAAAGTCCCACTGACTGGGCTATCAGACAAAGCCCAATTGACTGGGCTATTAGGAAAAGTCCCATTGACTGTTCTATCAGACAAAGCCCAATTG
>NC_088368.1:44603839-44628839 GCF_034508935.2 Berghia stephanieae | reverse complement strand
AGACAGAAAGCATGTTGGAAAACAGATATAAGGGGATAGAAGACAGTATGTACCTCCCTGCCCGCTATGGGAGGTCAGGATCCCCATTTTAATAGTTAGAATAGATTTAAATTAGGTGTGATTAAGTGGATGTTAAATGGAATGGCATTTCATGTAGTAACAACAAAAATGTATAAATAAAAACATGTTCATCTATGAGGCACAATTTTGACAATTATTTCGCCATCTAATTCAGAGCGCATCAAAATTAAATCAATTCCCCTAAACATCAACGTGGCTCAGTGGTACAGTCTTTGCTTTGTACCCGAAAGGTACCGAGTTCGATCACCCGCCGCTGCGCTGTGTGACCTTGAGCAAGTCACCTCGCCCTAGCTCAATTTGTAGCGCTGAACTACTGCTGACGACTGGGTTATTCCAGTCTTCCCTTAAAATAGACCCTAGGGACAAATTTCCCATACATGGGATGAATAAAGGGAATTTTATTTTGTATTTATTTTATTATTTACAATTTTTTCCAAACCTGTTAACAACCAGGTACTCATTTTACATATAAGTACGGTGAGAGAATGTGAGAAAAGAGCCTTTTCCAAGAATTCAACTAGCTCCGAGCAGGCTCAACCACAGGATCTTCCAATCTGAAGGCAAGTGACATACCACTAGATCACACAGTCGTCGTACATGACTCGACTATCGTTTTTCATTTAGTTTTAGTTTGGCATGAAATTGAGCTTCCAATCTGAAGGCAAGTGACATACCACTAGATCACATAGTCGTATCGTACATGACTCGACTATCGTTTGTCATTTAGTTTTAGTTTGGCATGAAATTGAGCTTCCAATCTGAAGGCAAGTGACATACCACTAGATCACATAGTCGTACATGACTCGACTATCGTTTTTCATTTAGTTTTAGTTTGGCATGAAATTGAGCTTCCAATCTGAAGGCAAGTGACAACATGACTCGACTATCGTTTTTCATTCAGTTTTAGTTTGGCATGAAATTGAGCTTCCAATCTGAAGGCAAGTGACAACATGACTCGACTATCGTTTTTCATTCAGTTTTAGTTTGGCATGAAATTGAGCTTCCAATCTGAAGGCAAGTGACAACATGACTCGACTATCGTTTTTCATTCAGTTTTAGTTTGGCATGAAATTGAGCTTCCAATCTGAAGGCAAGTGACATACCACTAGATCACATAGTCATATCGTACATGACTCGACTATCGTTTTTCATTTAGTTTTAGTTTGGCATGAAATTGAGCTTCCAATCTGAAGGCAAGTGACATACCACTAGATCACATAGTCGTATCGTACATGACTCGACTATCGTTTGTCATTTAGTTTTAGTTTGGCATGAAATTGAGCTTCCAATCTGAAGGCAAGTGACATACCACTAGATCACATAGTCGTCGTACATGACTCGACTATCGTTTTTCATTTAGTTTTAGTTTGGCATGAAATTGAGCTTCCAATCTGAAGGCAAGTGACATACCACTAGATCACATAGTCGTATCGTACATGACTCGACTATCGTTTTTCATTTAGTTTTAGTTTGGCATGAAATTGAGCTTCCAATCTGAAGGCAAGTGACATACCACTAGATCACATAGTCGTACATGACTCGACTATCGTTTTTCATTTAGTTTTAGTTTGGCATGAAATTGAGCTTCCAATCTGAAGGCAAGTGACATACCACTAGACCACATAGTCGTATCGTACATGACTCGACTATCGTTTTTCATTTAGTTTTAGTTTGGCATGAAATTGAGCTTCCAATCTGAAGGCAAGTGACATACCACTAGATCACACAGTCGTTGTACATGACTCGACTATCATTTTTCATTTAGTTTTAGTTTGGCATGAAATTGAGCTTCCAATCTGAAGGCAAGTGACATACCACTAGATCACATAGTCGTATCGTACATGACTCGACTATCGTTTTTCATTTAGTTTTAGTTTGGCATGAAATTGAGCTTTTTGAGCTTTTATATAGCGCAATATCCACTAAACGTGCTCAAAGCGCTATACAAGGGGTCCCTGGTCAACAGCAACATTTAACATGTAGGACGAGTTATAACGCCTGTTAGGCGATATTACAATTTTTCGGACAAAGTCACCGCTGTTAACGGCCAGGTACTCATTTTACACCTGAGTACGGTGAGAGAATGTGAGTAAAGAGCCTTTTCCAATGACTCAACTATGCGCCGAGCGCGAGGCTTGAACCCAGGACCTTCCGATCCGAAAGCGAGTATCATACCACTAGACCACATAGCCACACTAATAGATGATATAAGAAACTTTCCTTACCTTTCCTTGAAAGCTTTTCAATCCCGGCAACTCTGGGTCGTGTTTTTCAGCATGATGACCCGAACACACCAAAACGCCATCGAAAATTTCAGTTTTTGTCTCTTTGGTTTCGAGATTCTGTGACTGAATTTCCCATCGACCTGTTGTGACAAAGTCATCGGCTTTCTTGACTGTCAAAACTTCTGTGTTGAATCGAATGTAATCCCGTAGTTTGAAGGCATCTGCATACAATTTGAAATAAGAGAAGACCTGAAAAATAAATAAATGAAAACTAATTACTTATGTGGTGAGAACTAGATACACCTTTCAATATATACTATTTAAAAGAAACAACAAAAAAACAAAGAAAACTTTTATAATTGGAATAAAAGAAAACAACAGAAAAGGGAAAGTTCATGTGAGACGTGTGATCATTGACAGTCAATTTTCCATAGGTATCAAACTGTGTTTGGAGAGAGACAGTAAATGTGTTAACACATCATGTGTTATGGTGTGACATGCGACCCATGTCAGATTCCAATGTGTGGATAAAAGGAATAAAACAATATATATATATATATGTGTGAATTCTGAATGGTCAATATGCGAATGAATTGTGGATAGTCAATATGTGAATGAATTGTGGATAGTCAATATGTGAATGAATTGTGGATAGTCAATATGTGAATGAATTGTGGATAGTCAATATGTGAATGAATGGTGAATAGTCAATATGTGAATGAATTGTGAATAGACAGTATGTGAATGAATTGTGAATAGTCAATATGTGAATGAATTGTGAATAGTCAATATGTGAATGAATTGTGAATAGTCAATATGTGAATGAATTGTGAATAGTCAATATGTGAATGAATTGTGAATAGTCAATATGTGAATGAATTGTGAATAGTCAATATGTGAATGAATTGTGAATAGTCAATATGTGAATGAATTGTGAATGGTCAATATGTGAATGAATTGGGAATAGTCAATATGTGAATGAATTGTGAATAGTCAATATGTGAATGAATTGTGAATAGTCAATATGTGAATGAATTGTGAATAGTCAATATGTGAATGAATTGTGAATAGTCAATTCGTGAATGAATTGTAAATAGTCAATATGTGAATGAATTGTGAATAGTCAATATGTGAATGAATTGTGTTTGTTTGTTTGTTTTTAAGGGTTAAGGAAGAAAATGGGATAGTAAAAAGTTCTAGAATTACAATTAAAGCACCCAAGAAAAAGCAAGACAAAGGGGAAATAGGAACAAATAGGGGTCAGATGTAGATTCCAAGAGCATACCACCAATGTACTTAGTTTGAGATCACCTATAAGTCTCATCCGGACACAAGCACAAAATCCAACAGAGAGGAATACACTCAAATGCTTACATTATACACTAAAAATAACAAATATATTAATACATAAGAGAGAGATGATTTAGAAGGAAAAAAATATCATCTCCCAAAACAACAACTATGCATTTGACTGTTTCCCTCCCAGCCAAGACTCCAGCAGGGCCAGGATAAAACCAAGTAACCTCATTCCAAGACAAAGACAGAAAGCATGTTGGAAAACAGATATAAGGGGATAGAGGACACAGTATGGATCTCCCTGCCCGCTATGGGAGGTCAGGATCCCCACCCAGGAATGAATTGTGAATAGTCAATATGTGAATGAATAGTGAATAGACAATATGTGAATGAATTGTGAATAGTCAATATGTGAATTAAAATAAGAAACATCAACATAATTTCATAATTCATAAAGAAAACATGTATATAAGAAATCTACAATACAACGGTCAGGTTCCATGTAGAAGATGACGTAACTCGAAAGTAATAAATGCATCATGGAGCATTAATTTTACCAACTTTTCTTGCTTCCCAGTCTGGCACTTAGACAGAAACTAATGAATTTTCATGGAAAACGCAGCCTGAGGTAGAAATGATGATAATGACACAATGCAATGCAATCATGGCATCCACATCTAACAACTTGACCTTCTACACACTGACCTGTGAGTTATGCATGAATATAGGGTAGTCATCAGGGATGGGGTAGTCGCTGTAACACATCATCTCCTTACACGTGTTGATAACTGTAGACTTCATGACACATCCCTGCCCTTCAATGGGATTCTCGGTGAAATGCCACAAGCCTCCAATTTCATTTGTCCTTTCAAAGCAGACGGGCTCCAAACCTTCGTCCAGGCAAGATTTGATGGCTGGCAAACCACTGGCTCCGGATCCTATGACAGCCACCCGTTTTCTTTCAGACGATGACATCATTCAAATTCAATGTGAGCTCTGATTGATCTTACGATGTACCTGTGGGAGAAAAACAGCAAGAGAATGTGGATTATTTATTATATCCTGGGGACCCCAATAGCTCAGTTGGTTGAGCACTCGCTTCACACACAAAGGGACCGAGATCCATCCCGAGTGCAGTAGAAATTTTTTCTGACCCCCTGTCCACCCAGCAGTGAATGGGTAACTGTGTCTGTTAGATTTGGTGGAAAGTACTTTGTGATTGATTAGAGTCCTATCCAAAGGGCAGCAAGCAATTGCTATTGTCTGTTTCACACTATAGCAACTAGGATAAACTCCAGCTCCATGGGCCCAATGACTTTAATAGACTACTTTTTATCATATCATTGAGAATGTAATTAATCGTTATTTTGTTTCTTCCAAAACTGATATTTGTTTCCATAAAATTGAAAACAATCATTTTGTATTCTTTTATCTTATCAAAAACTTTTAAAACAGATAATATGGTGTAACATGAAAGTTTTTGCTTTTTTTTCAAATATAAAATTAAGCATTGTCTCTGTCAGAGAAATTGTAACATCGTCATGTCTTGACCTACATGTTACGTGTTGCTGTTGGTCAGGGACCCCTTGTAAAGCACTCTGAGCATGTTTAGTTGATATTGCGCTATATAAAAGCTCACTTTTTTGGGTTTTTTTTTTTTTTCTCTTTTTAAAATCCATTTTAACTGCCATAAGTTAAGCTCATTTTTAAAAGTTATCTCCTGAGTCTGAGTCATCCCAACATCAAACCAAATTGAGGAAATGGATGACCGTTTTGTTTTGGTATATTGAATAATATTGTACAAAAGTTGTGTGGATATTTGTTTTGTTTTGTTTTGGTATATTGAATAATATTGTACAAAAGTTGTGTGGATATTTGTTTTGTTTTGGTATATTGAATAATATTGTACAAAACTTGTGTGGATATTAACTGTCCTATCCTTGGGCACCCAATCATTTCAAGAAAGTATTACAATGAAACACGAGTGATTGAGGCATGACGTGCTTGCTACTTGTGTATTACTGTTTAAATTTATTATCTGATGTCAATGCCCACCATGTGTGACACGATGTTAATCTGTCTGTCAATCATATCTTTACTTAACCTGTGCATATATGATTTATGATAACACACAGTATCTCTCAGTGCCTCTCTTTCATGACCTTAACCCTCTCTTTACCAGCCATTTTCAAAATTTTTCCCAAAACTCCACACCAACCCAACACAAAAATAGACATATCTTACTCAAACAGAAAAGCAACAAGAACACTCTATACGTAATATTGTTCGACAATATGAGTTCTATTACAGAATGTTAAGTTTTTATAGCTATAGCAAAAACAAATGAAATCTGGATGAGAAAGCATCGTAACAAATGTGATGATTTTCCAATAGGTTGTAAGGAAAGGGTTAACCCACTCAACCCTAACACCGACTATATCCGTAGTTTACCCGGGGTTACTTTTACCCCATGCCTATTTATTACATTTTTCTGAGACAAATCATAGGTGTAGTATCAAAGTTAATGTTTTTAGTTTTTACATGTTAATGGTAGTTGAATAAAAATATCTATGTACATACTCATTTTTAATATATTTTTTCCAATTTTGAAAAGTAGCAAAAATCTCTAGGATTGAGTGAGTTAAAGTTTAGAATTTCTCTCTGTATGCTTGACTTAGTTCACGTCACCACAACAGGTTGCCATGCTCAGTATGATATCACATGCAAATGTATGACTGCTTTTTGAAAAAGAGTAGAAAGAAGATTGGGGGAAAAGCTGCAGAATTTTAAAACGTAAACCTACAGTCTTTCTCTTATTCAATAATGATTATATCGATGGCCCGTTGATCAAACCTCTGAAGTATAGTATCGCAAAGAGGCTACTTCAGAGGTTTGATCAACGGGCCATCGATATACAACAAACGACTTATGAATCCTAGTGAATATTTGTCTGGGTGAGAAATTTTTAAATGCCTAATAATTTTTTTTCTCTTTTTAACGTAAGTTAACATAAGAAATGAGGCTTTAGAACTTAGACCATAAATGGAGTCCCTCAGGTTACTACGGCCATTATCATTATTATTTATAATTTACTTATAATAAAATCTCCTTGATATCATAAATTCAAATTGTAAGATGTTTGCGTGCTGACGATACCAAAATCTATTCTTCTCACAAAATTAACAACTCTTACAGAATTACCTATAGATAGTTCGAAGATGACGTCACTCAGGTCTTTGTTTTTGTTTTTTGCCATCCACGTTTATGAGTAATGCTCACTGAACTGTATTAACCTGACTATAAACGTTCATGGATACACACAGTTTTGTGTGTTGGTCCGTTATACTTCCGGATGGCAATGTTATGAGCTTCTTAGCCAAGCGCATACTATCTATACTCGTTATATTTATGGTCTTGAGATTGGCAGTTAAGTTTTAATGTTAAAAAATGTAAATCTTACATGTTGATAGAAAAAAAAAACCCCATTCTTATGCTTAGTATGTGAACCCAGATGGAACTGATTTTGTATCTGTCACTGATGCAGGGCAGAGAAGGATAGTGGTGTGATTTTTGATCGATAATTAAACTTTGACATTCATATCCATGATCGGTTTTGCAGCATACACATTAATCTCATCAACCCATTTCAGCATGTTGAGCTATGATGTATTGATTCACTATCACACAAAGCACTTGCTTTTATCACTGAATGCCATGATATATAAATCCTGAAGATATCAGATAATTAATAATCTTACATCTCATTGAGGCAGGCAATTCACTTCAAATATAGACTGACTTGATTACCTAAGTGGAGCCGACATGCATACAAATACGATATACCACCCACAAGCCAATGGTATGGGTCATTGAAAGCTAATAACAGCATTGAAAGCCTGTACTCCAGGATCTAACTGGTTCAGAGAAATACCAATCGTTTTGCTTCCTATTCATATTCCATGGCTTGTTGATCCTGAATGTTCAGCCACTGAGCTTGTCTGGCATCTCTTCACCTTCCTGTGGAGAATGTTTTCAGTCACTGGATGCCAGAACTTGTTCTCCAGACTCTGAATTTTAAAACAACTGCAAAACATCTTGTTGGCATAACACCCCACAGCCCTTAATTTCCACGGACTGGAATCAACTACGTTCCATAATATTTATCTTCTACAAGACATTTTTATGTTTGAGTAGATCCACACAACCATGCATTCCAGTACGCATGTATGATGCTCGATTCCAAACAGGTAGACAATAGAAATATATACTTTATAATTAAACATTAAAGGTCATCATGAAAAAAATTTCCATTCATCGTTCATAGACTCAAAGTTCAAAGTTGTAATCATTTTCCCTGTAGATGGCACATCACATTTTCTTCTTCTTCTTTCAGCTTATCCCACATTTGGCAGAGTTGCCGTAATAAATAACACATCTCCATGCATCTCGGTTCAGAGCATCATCTTCCTCCAGGCCCAGGTCTTTCATATATCATCCTTTTTACCTTATCCAACCATCTAGTCTTTGGGCATTCCCATCACATCTCCAGTCAAAATGTTACCAAAAACTCCAACACCGATCATAATCATCTCATTCGTCTGTAGTGTTTCATTCATCCTGTTTTGTTGATAAAGGGGAAACCTGAAACATCCACAGTATCTGTATTCGTCTAATAAATCGAAGCTTACAATTCAATACTTATTGTTATTTTAACACCAATAAAATTGAGCTTACTAAACATGCTCAAAGCGCTTTACAAGGGGTGCCTGGCAAACAGTTATATTTAACATTATGTAGGACGAGACATGACGCCTGTTAGGCAATATTACAATTTTTTCGGAAAGAGACAACGCAGTTAAAGGCAAGGTACTCATTTTACACCTGACTACGGTGAGATAATGTGAGTAAAGAACCTTTTCTAAGGACTCAACTATGCACCGAGCGAGACTCGAACCCAGGACTTTTTGATCCAAAAGCAAGTGTCATACCACAAGACCACATAGCCGCACCAATCCCAGGACATTTAGATTTAGATATAATAGCCACCCACTCTGGTCACGTGTCTCAACTTCCACCAAAATTCTGGTAACACAACACTGGGTACACACATTGTACCATGCTGGGTGCGGCTATGTGGTCTTGTGGTATGACACTTGCTTTCGGATCGGAAGGTCCTGGGTTCGAGCCTCGCCCTCGGCGCATAGTTGAGTCCTTGGAAAAAGGCTCTTTACTCACTTTCTCTCACCGTACTCAGGTGTAAAATGAGTACCTGGCCGTTAACAGCGTTGTCTTTGTCCGAAAAATTGTAATATCGCTTAACAGGCCTCATGTCCCATCCTATATGTTAAATGTTGCTGTTGGCTAGGGACTCCTTGTAAAGCGCTTTGAGCACATTTAGTGGATATTGCGCTATATAAAAGCTCAATTATTATTATTTATTATTGAGAAGAGGTAATGTGATCCACAGATCTGATGTCGTTTCTTTTTGTGTGTCAAACACTTCACATTCTCATTTGGTGTTGTTGTTGTTTTGTACTTCCTTCCAATCCTTTTCACCTTCAATTTATCCTTTAAATCAATACATTGTTTGTAAATAACGTATGCCAGAGCTATGACACATTCATTGTTAACTCACTCAACCCTAACACTGACTATATCCGTAGTTCACCCTGGCTACTTTTACCCCATGCCTTTTTAATACATTTTTCTAAGACAAATTATAGGCGTAGTATCAAAGCTAATGTTTTTAGTTTTTGCATTTAATGGTAGTTGCATAAAACTATGCTCATTTTAAATACATTTTTCCCCATTTTGGAAAGTAGCAAAAATCTCTAGGACTGAGTGAGCTAATGCTAAAATGTCAACATCAGTACATTTGGTTCCAACCCGTCTGTCTAGTCAAGCCTCTGAAGTCAGCAACCCTGTTCCTTTCATAAATACAGTGTTTACCATAGAATAGGTATATATTCATACTTTAAAAATTTTTTAAACAAGGTGAGAGTCAAACATCCACAAAGCTATACTTACTTACTTATCCGAACCAGCGCCCATCTGGGCTCTAGCCCTTCGGTCTTGTGCCATGACGTAGTTAGACGTCTTTTGTAGTTGTTCCAGGTTACTATAAAGTGTGTTATTGATGCTTGGATCACAAAGCTATAAATCATGTTTTTGATGCTTCTGCTATTTTTCATTATAATCATAAGTGTTCTATTCTTAAAGTTTGCATGCTTCTAAAATGAATTAATTTTGGCTTTTCAGTGAGGTAAATATAAAAGGGTAAATTCATACAAATAAAATTTTCTTTTCTTACACCCAGAAAATGTTTAATTTCTCCACAGGTGTTCCATCTTGTTTCGCAGAGTTCGAGCAGAGTGAGGTTATAGCTCTTCATTTCTTTTGTGATTTGAGCACACTTTCCTAATTCTCTCTCAGTTTTTTTTTAAATTCCATTTGTTCAAATATAAGTAGATGTTTTCTGGTGGAACAGTTAGGGGGTCCTTGGACGAAGAAGGGTCCTCGGTCCAACAGCTTCCTTTCGACTTTCACTGAGGCGTTATATCCTGTTCTACGTGTTACGTGTTGCTGTTGGTCAGGGACCCTTTGTAAAGCGTTTTGAGCACATTTAGTGGATATTGCGCTATATAAAATCTCAAAGCTCAAATTGAAGCACGTCATATCTCTCATGTGGAGATACCTACTCCCTCCCCCCCCCCCCCCCCCCCCTTCCCCTCTGTAATGTTTCCAAGTAATTAATTTAATGAATTACATCCCCTGTTTTATAATTTACTTTCACTTTCAATACTTCCAGTCTTCTACTTTCACTTCTTTGTTTTTGGTTATCTTTGTATCCTGCCGGCAAGCAGCAACCAACTCTGTATCATGCTTATCAATAAACTTTAATCTTCATCCATCCATCTTTGCATTATTAAATTATCATTTAATACCCATTCAAACATTACATTGGCGACGAGAGGATACATCCACGCAAGTATTTACTACTTCAAATAGAGTATTTTATCAAATGCTTAACCTATAGCCTATAGGCTATAGTCTATAGTTCATCACAATCGTGTTTGTAAACAATGGCTTCTCTAGGCTTGCCTACCTACCCAACATTCGACTGTGCATCAGCAGGTCGAGCTGTAAGATGGCAGAAGTGGGTCTCTCATTTGAAAAACTTGTTTGTTGGCTACGGAATAGAGTCCGTTGAAAGACAAAAAGCGCTGCTACTCACCTTTGCCGGTGACGAACTCAATGACATCGTTGATACCTTCACTGAAGAACAGCTAACTCCGAGAGGCAATGAGACACACTTTTCAAAACTTTGTGATACAATCACCAACCATTTTAGCCCACAAAGCAATAGGGAATACCAACGATATGTTTTTCGACATACACACCAGTCATCTGATAACATCGAGGAATTCTACGCAGAACTGAAACAGTTATCTCTCACTTGTCAGTTCCACGACGCGGATGCCGAAATTAAATCGCAGCTAATATCAGGCTGTAAATCGCAAAAAGTACGTGAAAAAGGTTTATCCAGTCCAGACATTAGTTTGGCTGACCTTCTGACTTATGCCCGCACCATGCAACTAACCACAGTCCAGGCAAAGCTCATGGCATCAGATTCTCCTGTAAACGCAATCAATACGAACTTCAGTCAAAATCACAATAATCAAAGACAACGATCTACCCTACCCCGCAATCAACGTCATCATCATGGCAAATGCAACAATTGTGGAGGTGAATGGCCACACATTGGAGGTCAAAACCACTGTCCCGCTAGAAACAAAACATGTCGTGCATGTAACAAACTGCATCATTTTGCCTCGGTATGCAAATCTACTGCAACACGTCATCAAGACCAGCCATCTCAATCGCAATCTCATTCCAGAAGACAAGGTCAAAGTCACAACCTAAGGCGTCGCGTCCACGTCATAAATTCAGACTCAGACTCGGACACTCCAGTCAATCGTCTCAACACCACCGACACGTACAACTACAATGATACAGAATACGTGTTTGCCACAAACAAGGGAAGTAACCTTCCTCACTTCGCTGTCTCGATAGGAGACCATGAATTTCAGTTTCTTGCTGACTCAGGTGCTACGATCAATCTCTTAGCAAAGGTTGACTTTGACAAGTTAAATCCCAAACAGATGCACAAACATCATCCAAACGAATTTCAGCATACGGCTCTCCTTCACACATTCCTGTGTTGGGCGTCTTCCATGCTACACTGCGACATGGTACCACATCAACTACGGCTCCTATTTACGTCGTTGATCGAAATGAACGCCCCATCTTAGGCTGGCAAACATGCCGTGATTTGCAATTGATTGACACCATCAATCATATCTCACTAAACCAGAGTGCTCTCGTACAAGAGTTTTCAGACTTATTTACCGTCTAGGCTGCTTGCAAAACACTCAAGTCAAACTACACATAGACCAAAACATTCAACCTGTAGCGCAGCATTACCGACGCATTCCATTTCATATCCGCCAAGACGTTGAAAAACAACTCAACAAAGATGAAGAACGGGGTGTCATCGAGAAAGCTACTGGCCCTACCCCATGGGTATCTCCTATCGTTGTTGTGCCAAAACCCAAGCAACCTGGTAAAGTGCGTGTATGTGTGGACATGCGCTCTGCCAATACAGCCATCAAACGTGAACATCACGCGACACCTACACTCGACGAGCTAAAAACTGAACTATCCGGAGCGAGAATATTTAGCAAAGTAGACCTGAATCAAGGATACAACCAAATTGAATTAGACGAGGCATCAAGATACCTCACAACATTTGCCACGCACAAAGGACTCTACAGATACCGCCGTCTTTTCTTTGGAGTAAATTCCGCAAGCGAAATCTTTCAAGAACAGATCAGACAAGCACTCACCGGTCTGCGAGGTGTCATTAACATCAGCGATGACATCCTCTGCTTTGGCAATTCGCAACAAGATCATGACGCCAACCTACGGGCATTGTTCCACCGCTTACGAGAAAAATGTCTCACTATCCACAAAGAAAAGTGCAAGTTCAACCAAACGTCAATCGAATTTCTTGGACACACCTTCAGCAAAGACGGAGTCACTCCAAGCCATGAGAAGGTCAAAGCAATTCTTAACCTCGCTACACCCACAAATGCTTCTGAGGTGCGTAGCTTACTCGGCATGATAAATTTTTGCGGTGCACACCATATTCCACACTACGCATCACTCACACACAATCTGCGCCTACTCACCAAAAAGACCGTCCCATGGGAGTGGACAACCATCCATACCACCGATTTTAACTCTCTAAAAGCAGCTCTGAGCAAAGCAATCACCTTAGCCTACTTCGACCCAAACAAGCAAACCGATATTTATACAGACGGAAGTCCCATAGGGATATCGGCAGTACTTGTTCAAGACGGTCGCATTATACAGTTTGCAAGCCGCCCACTTACACCAACCGAACAGAGATACTCGCAAACAGAACGCGAGGCTCTCGCAATAACTTGGGCATGTGAATATTTTCACATTTACATCTTCGGATCACCCTTCAAAATACACACCGATCACAAACCTCTTACCACCATCTTTTCAAATCCTAAAGCCAGGCCATCGCCAAGGATTGAACGCTGGATGCTACGCATGCTACCATACCACTTCACCATTTGCTACAGGCCAGGATTTGACAATCCTGCCGACTTTTTAAGTCGTCACCCAGTCACACACTCTCAAAGCTGTAGAGAACAAACCATAGCCGAAGAATACATTAACTACCTCACACACACATCCACACCAAAATCCATGACCCTAGAAGAAGTAGCACACAAAACATCACAAGACCAAACCCTAATGCTCGTTATCCAATCAATACGATCCAATAATTGGTACAACCAATTCTCAAGAAGTCAACCAAAAGCTTTTTCAAACGCTCTATCTCTGTCGCTCTGAACTCGCCATTGCAGACAAACTCCCTGTCATACTAAAGGGTCATCAAATCGTCCTACCACAATCGCTTTATGAAACAGCCATCAAACTAGCACATTTTGGACATCAAGGCATAGTCAAAACTATATCCTTACTTAGGGAAAAGGTCTGGATACCAAACATGCAGAGCAGAGTAGAGAACACTGTAAACAACTGCATGCTGTGTCAAATTTCTACACCGAAAACAACACGCGAACCGTTACAAATGTCCCCGCTTCCATCAGCCCCGTGGACAGAACTCTCAGCAGATTTTGGTCATCTGCCTAATGGCCAGTACATATTGGTCGTTACAGACGAATATTCCCGCTACCCCATCGTGGAAATACTCGACTCCATTCCAGGTCACAGCGTTATTCCCCGCCTGGACAAAATTTTCTCCGAATTCGGCATCCCGGAATCATTGAAAACTGATAACGGTCCTCCCTTCAACGGACATGACTTTTCCAACTATTGTCACCACATGGGCATCAAACACCGCAAAATTACCCCATTGTGGCCTCGTGCCAACGCCGAAACTGAACGATTCATGAAAACGGTCAAAAAGACACTCCGAAATACCCCAACTCCACAGCTAAAACAACAACTGTACCGATTTCTAATATCATACAGATCAACTCCACACTGCACAACAGGCGTTGCTCCTGCAACCATACTTTTCGGCCGACAACTTCGAACAATGCTCCCACAAACCACCAAATCCTTCGAAGATAACTCATTGCGTGAACGAGACGTCCACCAAAAAGCCAAAATGAAGCATTACGCTGACAACAAAACATATGTAAAGCCTTCAGAGCTCAAAATTGGCGATCCCGTTCTCCTAAAACACAACAACCTTACAAAACGCGACCCCCCATACGAATCACAACCTCTTGTTATAACCCAAAAGAAGGGATCCATGATCACAGCTGCAAGAGGTCAACAGCAAGTTACTCGCAACAGTAGCTTCTTCAAAAGTCGCCTCGACCACCAACAACTGCTGAAATAGAACCAGATCATCCCGATCCAGACTCGCCAGACAACACTACCCAAAATACCAATACCCTACCGCATTCCCCACCTGCACATTCATCACCCGAAAATTGTGTAACAAATGGTCCCCCGATAAGACCACGTCGCAACATTCGTCGTCCCAAAAAATTTGACGATTTTGTACTAAATAATTAATTGTCTTAATTAAATCCTCAATACGTAGTATTAAAAGTTGAAACCAATATTAATCATATATATATATATATATATATATATATATATATATATATATATGGTGGATAAGAATAATTAAATAAAAAACCTTGTGCCCGTGTCTGGAAGGTTTTTTTTTCATTAAAGTGATAACTACAAGCATTTAAAAACTATATTTAAGATTTAGTCTTAAAATCTTGGCATGACATCAGTTCCCACTACACCATAATGTGAAAAACCTTGTGCCCGTGTCTGGAAGGTTTTCTAATAAAAACCTAATACATATATAATATGTGTGTTATCAGTTATTCAAATACTCAAGTTAGCAGTGTACCACTATCATTAAACTCATCTTATTCTTACTATTATTTCACCCTGAGGAGGAAAGATCTATGCTATCATTGGAACAATATCAGAGTATACGACATCATCAAGTCTGGGACAATTAATTTACTTTGCTTTTCCTGATCTAGACATAACTGCAAGATGTTTGCAATTTATTTGTGAATCAATTTATTATTGCTAATATATTATATTCAACTCAGTTTCCCTGCTTTATCTTTAAACATTTTGTTGTTGTATATAGATCAATTAATCAACTACATTTTCTTTATTAAAAAGGGGAGTGATGTAATGTTTCCAAGTAATTAATTTAATGAATTACATCCCCTGTTTTATAATTTACTTTCACTTTCAATACTTCCAGTCTTCTACTTTCACTTCTTTGTTTTTGGTTATCTTTGTATCCTGCCGGCAAGCAGCAACCAACTCTGTATCATGCTTATCAATAAACTTTAATCTTCATCCATCCATCTTTGCATTATTAAATTATCATTTAATACCCATTCAAACATTACACCCTCCACAAGGCAAAAGAAAGATTTTTGGTTGCTTTAGAGGTTTCTATATAACAATACTTCTTTTTACATTTACAGGAGGGGGTTGTCAGCATGCCGCTGCCTTCTAACCTCTTTACTCGTAGGACTACGGATCTTTTCCTTCAGGAGTTCCATCCTGTAGATGATTGTATTCCGATACTTACAAGCTCCATTTGCCAGAGTTTGAAATCAGGGCTATCTCACTCCTAGATTGACTGCCTTCCAAGGTTCACAAGCTCAATATGAAGTCTATTTATGTAAGCACCAAATTTTATACATTATCTAAATATCCACTCCATTCCACAAAAGTATGTTGTTACCAAGAGAACGACCCTATTTGTTTACAGTTCCAAATATATTATTTGCCGACGAGATATGTTAGAGCTATAATAACACAGTGTTTTTGGTAATATTTATTTGTGTGTAGAGCTGGAAACTGGTTCAAATCACTTTTCAAATCTTAAAGTTGGGAGGAGATACCACCACCCCTCCCCCCCCCCCCCCCCCCCCCCCCCCACTTTTGACTTCGTCTATTTTTTTTTTTTTTTTTTTTTTTTTTTTGAGTCGTATTACGAATGCTTGGCACTATTTGCAGAGTGAAGGTTTCTCCTTAACTCATCTCATGTCATTATTCCTTTTACTTTTCAGGGGAAGACCTTTATTTTTAGGCCTTTTAATGTTGTTTTTTATTTTAGCTGTTATTGTTTTATATTGTTATATGGGTGATGACAGCCTTTTTGATTTAATTTTTTTTTAATCTTTTTTTTTATTTTTTTTATCCGCATTCAATTCGCTAACTTATAGAAATAAAGCCATATCGCCGACTGACTTGGTCACTTGGTGGGAGGATGAATAAAATAAACATTCTAGACTCTGAGCTGAGTAACTGTTCAATCTGAGTCTGAGTCGATCGATTTACGTCCATTTTATTTTATCCGTTTTCGTATATATATTCTATAGTAAATTGAAGCTTACATTAACATTAATTCAATTTCTTCACATCGTTATTTATGTAAGGAGGAAGGGAGTTTGTATACTCTTTTCATTTTCATTAATAAATAAAAAGTTCAACCACTGACACTGGTCTTTTAAAGAAAAAGAAAAAAAGAAAAGTGAAAGTAAAAGCAGTAAAAGCCGAATGTGAATGTGTCGATGAGTTGTGGGGTGTAGTGTTTGTTATTATTGTTATTGTTATTCAGAGAGAAAAACTGGTCATCGTCTTTAGTGAGAGTGATAAGTCTGTCTCATTTGTATTGACGAGCCATTGTCATGTCAGTAATTAACATCACAAATACTCACTTGAAAAGATTTCGATGTTAGAATTTGCAGTTTTATCCAAAAGCTACATAAAATACACCAGGTGAATGGCAATGATCGACGATCGATGGGCAGGGAAGAAGGGAAGAGACAGGACTTTGAACTTTGAACCTAAATCGCCAGATATTTTCTAAAGCAAGCTTTCAAATAAAAATAAATAAAAATAGAATAAGCCTAACTTAAAAATAAATAAATAAATAAATAAATAAATAAATAAATAAATAAACAGATATCCCCCTGCCCCTTCTCTCGTGCCCTATTATATTTTTAAGTTTAGGGGAGATCGTCCTCTCGTTTTTACACAGTGTAATTAATAAACCACAGTCTTGTTTGTTCCTGACCTGAATCCCACAACCGCCCACTAAATAACATATAATTATGTTTCAGACTCAATTATTGTAGTTATGTGACCAGGCTACCGGGCGGGTTCGCGACTGTACACGAATGCGGCAAAGATTTCACTGCCTGGATAGATCATCATAGCATTGTAGTGTGTGACCATTAGAAGCTGCTCGCATCGTAAAACGAAAATTCAAGATTCGCATAAAACTGTATAAAATGTATGGAAGATCTATAGAACAGAAGACGCGTTTGGATATTATCAATAATTTTATGAACAGAAAATGTTGAATTATTGCAAATTGAAAACGATATGATATTCGTTACAAAAAATAAGTGATTTCACTTTATCCTAGACCACTCACTAAGGATATGATTTGGCTTTCAAAACACCAAACTGACAATCCGCCTTTATTTATTTCTTATCTCGCTCTTCACGCTGAGATATCAAATCAAGTGACTGAGATTAAAACGGCATTTATTTAGGTAACACTGATATGTAATATGAACACACTGCACGCTACACATAAACATCACACACCTTCCCCATTCAAAGTTTTTAACCTAAAATCAGTGTTAATTATAGGGTTTTAACCGAATACGACAGGGCACTGAAGGTTGATATTGTTATGATGTTATTATCTTGTCTGCTTACGTATTGTCTGTCATGTCGACACATCTAATGATTTAATATGACAATAAAATTAATAACATTGTAATTATTAATAATGTAATTTGATAATATAATGAATTTGTATAACGCCTAGTTCCAAAAATCTTTAATTTCTCTTTACATCAATATGTCATAATATTTTTAGTCCGTTTCATAATGTTTATATCCAAGCTTTGAGATTTTTTTCTCTCCAAAACTGTCTGGTGTATGGCCCTGATGTTTTTGCCTGTCCATTCCATGTACCCACGACCCAACATGCCAACAAATCTCCATTTAGATTTATACAGTATTCTAAAGCCTTTAAGTTTAAGATATTCCGTAACGAAGCACGGCCATTTTACTTAGGGAAAAAAAAAAAAAAAAAAAAAGAATAAGTTTTGATAAGAAACCACAGGTGACGTCATTAGAGTTGAAATAATTTCGTGCGGCTATATGGTCTAGTGGTGTGACACTCGCTTTCGGATCCGAAGGTCATGAGTTCGAACCTCGCGCTCGGCGCATAGTTGAGTCCTTGGAAAAGGCTCTTTACTCACTTTCTCTCACCGTAAAATGAGTACCTGGCCGTTAACAGCGTTGTCTTTGTCCGAAAAATTGTTATATCGCATAACAGGCGGCATGTCCCGTCCTACATGTTAAATGTTGCTGTTGACCAGGGACCCCTTGTAAAGCGCTTTGAGCACATTTTGTCGATATTGCGCTATATAAAAGCTCAATTTAAAATTTAATCAAAAGATTGGTGAACTCCTGTGGCTGAAGTTTCAAACTCTCAAGACCGCTTTCGGGAAAAGGAAAGAAAAAAAAAGTTGAGCTTTTATATAGCGCAATCTCCACTAAACGTGTTCAAAGCGCTTTACAAAGGGTCCCTGACCAACAGCAACGCGTAACATAAAGAAGGAAACAAGACGCCTGTTAGGCGATAATGCCATTTTTTCCGACAGAGACAACGCTGTTAACAGCCAGGTACTCACTTTGAACCCGAGTACGGTGAGAGAATGTGAGTAAAGAGTCTTTTCCAAGGACTCAACTATGCAACGAGCGAGGCTCGAACCCAGGACCTTCCGATCCGAAAGCGAGTGTCATACCACTAGACCACATACCAAAAGTGGGATGGATGTCAAAAATCTGGTTCCTGACCAATTATTGGAAGCGTAAAACTACTCTTCTGGGGGACTGAATACATTCTTTGTGTAAATTAATGATCGTCCGGTTTCCGAGTTATGGCATCTTATTTTCTAGGCTAAATATTGATTTTTTTTTTTTTTAAATAAATAAAAATAAAATTCCCTTTATTCATCCCAAAGGGGAAAGTTTTCTCTAATGTCTATTACAAGGAAAGACTGGAATAACCCAGGCGTCACCCGCAGTACAGCGCTGCAAATTGAGCTAGGGCGAGGAGGTGACTTGCCCAAGGCCACACCGCGCAGCGGCTGGTGATTGAATTCGGTACCTTTCGGGTATGAAGCAAAGACCGTACCGCTGAGTCACGCTGCCCCTTATTATCATGCTGGTCTTCAACAACGATCATCCACCCTCGCTCTTTTTTGTCCCGTAATTCCAAGAATCTACTTAGATATCATCCTACTGATATAGTTATTCAACCATACCTGGATACCTGGATACCTCTGTATTGAGCTTTTAGACTTGGTGTAGTCTCCTTCGCTCCTCCTCATCTATTAATGATTGGACCAATTTTTATAATTGAACTTGTTTCCTAGGATGTTGCTTATCTCCAACTCTGCTTTGAATTTATTCAAATGTTTTGCTGATACTGTGGTTTCTTGCAGTTTATTCCAGTTATTTACAATTCTAGATGAAAAAAAAATTCCTTCTTTCATTTGTTTTAAAACGTTCTTTTTCCAGTTTCTTGCTGTTTCCTCGTGTCTGAATGTTCTTGTTTGGTTTAAGAAATCCTGCCTCTACCCTGTCTATTCCCTTTACTATTTTATATGTTTGGATCATATCTCCCCTTCTTCTCCTCATAAGATTCAATATGTAACCTGTTCATTACTAGGGCAAGTTCAAGTCCAACGTCTTTATCTGCAAAAGGCAGCAGCTTTAAATGGTGCTCACACTACTATGTTATGACGATCGAGCCAATCAGTTAAATTCTCAACCTCACTCGTGCACCGTCGCTACGCGCCCGGAAGCTTCGTCACAGCACACCATTCAACTAGATGCTCTGCGGTTTCGGGTTCGTTACATCATCGGTGGGGTCTTACTACCTGTCCAATATGTCCACGCTGTGGGCAAGAACCCGAAACGGCAGAGCATCTAGTCGAAAGGTGTGTTGTGACGATGCTACCCGGCGGGTTCGCGACGGTGCACGAATGCGGACCGGACTTTGCTGATTGGGTCGATCGTCATAACATAGTAGTGTGAACCATAAGAGGCTGCTGTTACCACATCGGGTACATGCTGGACAGGTGGAAAGTCCCCACCGACGAAGCGATGCAAAAGGCGAATTACCCAGCACTGCAGATTGTATACAAACATGTGGTGACTTTCTCCATTATTGTGTAAAAGAGTTGAAAGATAAATGCTTAATAGTTGACCAAATTAATTTGATGTTGTTGGTAATTTCTAGGATTTCTGGTTGGAGAGTCTTCCATTCCTTGAACCTGGTGGTTCTTGGGGAGAAACGAAACAAAACTGTTTTTATATTATATTCTGTGTGTTGGAAATTGTGAACTTACTGTTTTGATAATTTCTTGTGAACGTACAATGTTGTTTTGTGAAATATTGTGGTAGAGTTACTGCTGTTTTGTTGGAATGTACTGTTCTGTGGAGACGTTTTTCTTTCCTCCTGCTCTCCAGTGTTTTCCATTGCAGCAGTTTCAAGGGAGGGGGCACTGGCACTGACGCTCCGAATAATTGGTTACATTACAGACACACTTCCAAGGATTTAGGAACCATAAAAGTAGAAGGTGTGACGTCACGACTTGTCTTCCCAATTGTGAACATTAAATGTAAATAAACTAGAATGCAAAAATTCGAACATTCTGAATATTTTATTTGTTATCTCCCATGCAGAGTGGACATGGCGGTTTTGTCTGTTTTTATAACTTTTTTTAAAATTCAAACTGTTATATTGTTTTTTTTTTTTTTTTCACTTTGATAGCTTCAAACAGCAATATTAAAAAATCTAAAATTCAGCTTTTATATATCGTAATAGCCACTAAACGTGCTCAAAGCGCTTTACAAGGGGTCCCTGACCAACAGCAACACTTAACATGTGGGACGTGACATGACGCCTGTTAGGCGATATTACATTTTTTTCGGACAGAGACAACGCTGTTAACAACCAGGTACTCATTTTACACCCCAGATTACAGTGAAAGAATGTGAGTAAAGAGTCATTTCCAAAGACTCAATTATGCGCCGAGCGAGCGTGGCTCGAACCCAGGACCTTCCGATCTGAATGAAAGCGAGTGTCACACCACAAGACCACATAGCCGCAAAAATCAAAATCAAAACTGGAACTTAATTCTACATCAGCATTGTTTTTCACTTTGATAGCGTCAAACAGCAATATGAACATTTTAGAAAAGAGGTATGGGGATGTGCCCCCAGTCGCCGGGAAACCGTTCCCCATCTGATTGGTTGCATTGCATGGAGAGAGGGGATGTGGCGTACATAAATTCTAGAACATTCTCTGTCACAGGGGTCCATTCTACGTGAGTGTACTTGTCCCGGTATCCGGCGTTTGATTTGATTGTGGAGAGACCAGAGCTGAAATGAAATAGATGATGGAATAAAAACATCACAAACGTCACTCAACTCCTCTAGTCATCATCATCATCATCATCATCATTGCCTTTTTCACCCTGGGTCAGGGTATAGGCCACAGACAAACAGTTTCCATCCTTTTCTATCCTGAGCTATCTTTTTAATCTCATTCCAGGTCTTACCACTTCTCTGTATATCAGCTTCTTTAATTCTTCCCCATGTTCCTCGTGGCCTTCCCCTTGATCTTCTGCCCTGGGGGTTCCAGTCCAATACTTTCTTTGTTATAGTGGAATCATTCTTTCTAGTAGCAAGTAGCATAACACGTTAACGATGACGTCACGAACGAAAACGCTCGACCAACATCGTGTAAGAAAATTAGGATTTGTCTTAAGACGTCAAACATTTCTGTAAAATTGAGCTTTTATATAGTACAATGTCTACTAAACGTGCTCAAAACGCTTTACAAGGGGTCCCTGGCCAATAGCAACACTCAACATGTAGAACGGGACATGACGCCTGTTAGGCGATATTATATTTAAAAAAATTTCGGACAAAGACAACGCTGTTAACGGGCAGGTACTCATTTTAAACCTGAGTACGGTGAGAGAATGTGAGTAAAGAGTCTTTTCCAAGGACAGCTATGCACCGAGCGAGGCTCGAATTCAGGACCTTCCGACCCGAAAGCGAGTGTCATACCACTAGACCACATAGCCGCACGTCGAGAGTTTCACTCGCGCACCGGGCGTTGAGGGCTGATCCTGGTTTTCTAGTAGGCTTCAACAGTCGTGACGTCGTAATGACGCATGGTAACTTAGTAACTGACTCTAAACTATCGGAACAATGGCGGACGCCCTTATGAAATATTTCTCTCACGAGCATAAAAGCGTATCTAGAGGGGAAAAAAACAACATTATAAATCTGATCATATTTTGACTTTTACACATTCTCATCACAAGACATAATATTATGATAAGTTCTAGCCAGCATGAAGAATAACAAGTACCGATTTTCTTTGTTTAGAACCAAGCTGCTCGTTGCTGGGCGGACGTGACATCAGACTATTGAATCCAATTAACCAGTAGATTTTTTGACCAATCAAAACATGGAATTTGTGACACACTTTAAAACGTGCTCGGACAAGCAGGATTCGTTGTTTATCTACAATAACGTGAATGAAATCGTGAGTGAAATTTAAAGATATTTCCCTACTTTATCGGGTAGTGATAATAAAATAAAAAACACCCTGAATATATTTCATTATGAATAGATAGTATGCAGATGACGTCACTCAGGCCTTTGTTATTGTTTTTGCCATCCGTGTTTGTGAGTTGTTCTCACTAAACTGTATTAACCAGACTATAAAAGTTCATGGTTACACAGATTTTGTGTGTTGGTCCGTTATACTTCCGGATGGCAATGTTGTGAACTCTTTGGCCAAGCGCATTCTATCTATAGAGAATACAATGCGTCTATATCATAAAGTCTTTTTAAATTGTTCGCCTTATTTCCATGTCATAATAATCTAATCAGGCCAATATATGCGGCTATGTGGTCTAGTGGTATGACACTCGCTTTTGGATCGGAAAGTCCTGGGTTCGAGCCTCGCTCACTCGGCGCATAGTTGAGACCTTGGAAAAGGCTCTTTACTCACATTCTCTCACCGTACTCAGGTGTATAAAATGAGTACCTGGTCGTTAACAGCGTTGTCGATGTCCGAAATATTGTAATATCGCCTAACAGGCGTCATAGTCATGTCCCGTCCTAAATGTTGAATGTTGCTGTTGACCAGGGACCCCTTGTAAAGCGCTTTGAGCACATTTAGTGGATATTGCGCTCTATAAAAGCTCAAGTTTAAATATATATATATATATATATATATATATATATATATATATATATATATATATATATTTCATTATGTATAAGAATACAATGCTTCTATATCATAAAGTCTTTATAAATAGTTCGTCGTACATATGTTACCCTTCGTCTCAAAACGGTATTATGTCGGAACGAACCATATGTTTAAAAGCCGAATTAAATGTTAACCTGGTCAAACATATAAATTGTTGGTATTAGCACCCTAAAATATGGTGTCCATTCTCCTCAATAAAACATACAAACTCAACACAAGTCTGATATTTCTGGCTATAAATTCAATTTTCAATATCTTAGCCATCCCGACTTAATACCGTTTTGAGGCGAAGGGTCACATATGTCCATTTTTCATAATCATCTAATCACGCCAACCTGTGTTACCAAACTCACTCATTGATAAAGGCGAAGAAAGCGTCCAGTGTTCTAGTTTCCACAGAACTCTTACACACTTCCAGCTGTGTTTTTGGATAGTAGTGGATGTAGTTGACGCACATCTCGTCTGAGATAGAAAATCCTCCCTTGGTAAGAAAGGAAAAAAAAGAAAAGAAAGAAGAAGTCATAATAATATTACGGTATTAAGTCGGGATGGTTCAGATGTTGAAAATTGAAGTTATAGCCAGAAATATCAGACTTGGTGTTGAGTTTGTATGTTTTATTGAGGAGAATGGATACCATATTTTAGAGTGCTAATGCCAACAATTTATATTTTTGACCAGTTTAACATTTCTTTCAGCTTTTAAGCATCTGGTTCGTTCCGACATAATACCGTTTTGAGACGATAGGTCACATATTGGCAATAAATATTTATCAATATAATAATAAAGTCTGGGTACATGGTAATAGTACAAATTCCTCTTTAACAACTCAATCTTATTCAATTGGGATGTAAAAGAATCGTATCATTACGATGGTACACAGGACATGCTTCGAATCCTCCACTGGCTGCCAGTCCGGGCTAGAATTGAATATAAAATAGCCCTTATCTGCTTTGGTGTATTTGAGTCTTCTGTCCCTCTTTACATTCAACACTTACTCCAACCATACGTACCTCTGAGAAATCTTAGATCCCACGATTCAAAATTGTTAGCATCTCCTAAAACTAAACTTAAGTATTTATTTAGTGATAGGTCTCTTATGAAATTCGGACCCACGATTTGGAATGATCTCTCTCAATCTGTGAGATTCTCGAGCTCAATAGACATTTTCAATAAAGCCCTGAAAACATATCTTTTCAGGAAATATTTACTTAATTGAATTTTAAATGTATTGTATGTGACATTTATATTGATGATGTATTGATGCCCTTTTATGCTCTTAATTGTTTTGATACCTTGGTTGAATTTTTTTTTAAAAAGCGCTTTGAGGTTTCGACGAAAGGCGCTATATAAATATGCTTATTATTATTATTATTATTATTATTA
>NC_088368.1:44583839-44596339 GCF_034508935.2 Berghia stephanieae | reverse complement strand
TGATGATGATGGTGATGAATGATGGTGATGATGATGATGTGATGATGATGATGATGATGATGATGATGATGATGGATGATGATGATGATGATGATGATGATGATGATGTGATGATGATGATGATGATGGTGATGATGATGATGATGATGATGGTGATGATGATGATGATGATGATGATGATGATGATGATGATGATTGATGATGATGATGATGATGATGATGATGAGATAAATGATAGTGCCGGAATGGTTGAGACAGTATGCGAACGGACAGAGACTGGGCAGAGAGGAGAGAGAGGCGACTGAGTAGTCGAAAGGGACAGAGCTGTCCATCAATCTTCTTGTTCAAAATAAAGTTTTTCTTATTCTCATTGGATGTCTCTTGTCGAATTTGTGTAGTTATGGAAATTTCTATCTATCTGTAAATATTCAGAACATTCTGGTGCCGAAAACCTGGGAGACTTTAGATGGATTATTGTTTATAAACTTTTGTGAGATAGAGATTTCAAGATGTCGACTTTTGACCGAGAAACTTTAATAAAGAAACGTGCAGCTAAGAGAGGCTGGCTAACGAGAGCTGTGGATCGATTATCAGTTATAATTAACAAAAGTGATGTTTCTAGAGAGGAAATCGAGGTTGGACTGAACGATGTAAGTAAACGTTTGGATCAGTTAAACGAAATTCAAGACAATTTAGAATTACTTTTAGAGGCGTCAGAATTGCCTACGGACATTGACGAAGCGGAAGAATACATCGTGCGTGCTAATGAAACAACCGCGCAAGCCAATCGCAAATGGAATCAGCTTTCCCAAATGCCGATTCAGGGCCCAACACCTGCACAACTTACTACAGTCGGATCCCATTATACCGCGTCACCCCAACTGCCGAAAATTGAGATAGCGAAATTCAACGGTGATTTTTCCGAGTGGCCATCATTTGAAGACAAATTTTCAGCTCTTATTGATAAGACCAACTTACCAGACATTTCGAAATTTAGCTATTTGCAGAGTTTCTTGACTGGAGAGGCAAAAGTTGCCATTCAAGGACTTTCTTTAACATCAGAAAATTATTCAGTTGCTTTGGATATTTTGAAAGATCGTTTTGGTCGAAAAGAAAGAATTATTTTTGGACACGTGCAAAATTTGTTAAATGTAGAGTTTCCAAACACGCGAAACACGAAAGCATTGTGGTCGGTGTTCAATCAACTACAAGTGAACATTAGAAGTCTGAAAAACTTGGATGTAGATGGCAGCAAATTTGATTTGGTTCTAACTCCTATCATCGTGAGCCGGTTGCCGTCGGATATTCGACTCACGTGGGCCAGACAGAGCCTCAGGAAGGAAGCGGATCTTGACTTCTTAATGGATTTTTTGCAATGCGAGATTGAAAATCGGGAACGCTCTTACAGCTTCAATCCTGAACAACGTGAGCGGCGTGAACAACGACAACCAACGAATCGTCATCATGGATCCTCGTCAACGGTGTCTGCCTTTACGTCTACTATGAGTGATGACAGCGGGCGTTGTTTGTTTTGCTCTGGTAAACACCCAACGGAAAAGTGTCGGACAATTAATTCGATGAAACAAGAGGATGTTTTGATTAAGATTAAGGACAACAAGTTGTTTTGTTTGTTTTAAGAAAGGACATATTGCTAAAAAATGCTATTCTCATTGTAAATCATGTGGTCAAAAACACAATGCTTTCTTCTGTAAGAAAGAAGACACAAAAAAGATGGATGTTGATGTTAATTCCGAATCCACCAATGTTAGTTTTTGTAGAAGTAAACTTACAAACGAGAGCACTGTGTTACAAACCATGAAAGTGTCTGTAAATGGAAATCAATTTACAGCTTTGCTGGACAGTGGTGCTGACAGAAGCTTCATCTCCACTAAAGCTGTCAAATTGATCCATCCAACCTTGTATGGTCGTGAGAAATTGAATGTGTCTGCTTTTGAGGCTAAGAAGCCATCTGGTAATTCCACAAAGAATGTTTATGATGTTAGCTTTGACTTACCAGATAGAAGTAAGACTTCCATGTTTTTGATTGAGGTGAACACAATCTGTGCCCCCATGTATAGGCCTGCTATACCTGTTAGTGTTATGTCAGAATTTACCACATGCAACTTTTCTGAGAATTTGCAGAGTGATGGTGATGTCACTATTGACTTCTTGTTTGGACAAGATTATTATTGGAAGATAGTCAGAGCAGGAATCAGTGTAAGTGGGTCTCTGGATTGGTCGCTCAAAAGACCATTTTTGACACATGGGTTCTCTCAGGGACTTATGTGAGTTCAAACACTCAGACAAGGGATTCGAACCCCACGCAACTATTATGTTTAACAGATATCCCTCATTCAGACTTTAGAAAAATGTGGGATTTAAGTTACCTCGAATGTTGTCACGAGGCCAAACCAGAAATTAAGTCAAAAGTCATGACTGAATTTTCAGAGAGCATTAAGCACAATGGGCAAAGGTACGAAGTGGCCTTGCCCTGGGTCGAAACAAAGAAACAGTCTTTACAGACAAATGAAGAGCAAGCCCGAATTAGGCTTGAAAGGTTAGACAAAAAGTTGTCTAAAGATCAAGTATTAAAAGAGGGGTACAATGAGGTATTCCATAAGATGGAGGCAGAGGGCATAATAGAAGAAATAAAAGACGAGGAAGAGGTGACAAATGTCAACGTGAAGTTTTATCTTCCACACCTACCTGTGGTGAAGATGTCTAGTGTGTCTACCAAAATACGTCCCGTTTTTGATGCGTCTGCTTCCGGTCCGAATGCAGTCTCTCTGAATGACTGCATGCATACAGGCCCAAACCTGTTGCCGTTGTTAAGTAATGTACTCATGCGTTTCAGGAGGTACAAAATAGCGTTAAGTGCAGACATTGAAAAGGCGTTTCTCCAGATCTTGGTGAAACCGGAAGATCGAGATGCCCATCGTTTCCTCTGGAAAGTTGGTGACAAAATTCGCGTTATGCGCATAGTCCGCGTACCGTTCGGTAATAAGGCCAGTCCGTTTTTGCTAAATGCAACGATCCGACATCATTTGTCCAAGTATCCAGAATCAAATACAAAACAAGAACTGTCAGATAACATGTATGTGGATGATTGGTTATCGGGTGGTGACACCACCGAAGAGGTTCTGAGTCTGAAATCAGAAGCCATGAAGATCATGTCTGAAGCTGGCATGAATTTGTGCAAATGGTCGTCTAATAGTTCCGACATTGCTGAAAATTGTGAAAGACAATTTAAGGATAAGACCATCGAGGTCGAGTCAGTTAAGGTCCTTGGAATGCATTGGAATCCAAGGGAAGATTCAATTACCTTTGATAGTGAGGTAGTCGCGTCCGATTTGATAGTGACTAAGAGGTTAGTGCTCAGTTGCATTGCCAGGATCTTTGACCCTCTTGGGTTAATATCTCCGTTTATCATTACTGTGAAAATTTTGTTCCAGGATCTGTGGAAACTGGGAGTTTCGTGGGATGAAGAGGTCTCCGAGGCTATGTGTCATGCATTCCGTTCTTGGCTCAAAGGTGTAACGGAGTTGAAGAAGTTGTCCATTCCAAGGTGTTATGTTGCAGTATCTTGGGGGATAAACAAAGAGTTGAATTACACTGTTTCTGTGACAGTTCCATGCAAGCTTATGGCGCGGTCATATATCTAAGAGTTCTGGAGTCAGATAGTTCAGTGTCCGTGTCCTTGGTACTATCGAAGGCTAGAGTTTGCCCGTTGAAACCCGTTACGTTGCCTAGGCTGGAGTTGTTGGGGGCAGTTGTAGGGTCTAAGCTGCTTCGCTCTGTTATCAACTCACTGTATTTACCTGATAATGTCAAGTATTTCTGCTGGACAGACTCCTTGGTTACGTTGCAATGGATAAGAAGTGACCCAACTAGGTGGAAACCATTTGTTTGCAATCGGGTGGCTCAGATTCAGGAAGTCACGGAACCAGTGGCGTGGAACCATTGTCGTGGTAAAGAAAATCCCGCTGATTGTCTTACCAGGGGTTTAACTGCAAAGGAGTTGATGGCCAACCCATTGTGGTATAGAGGTCCTCCTTGGTTGAAGGAATTTACGGCCGATACGAATGTCTCAGAATGTGCACCTAATGAAGAAGCGCTGGTAGAAGAAAAGGGGGCTTCTGAAGTCAATACTTGCCTTGTTGGTGTTGAATCAGTGTTAGACTCAAAACGGTGGGGAGAATACACTAAGGCTGTTAGAGTTATGGCATGGGTCTTGCGCTTTATGAACAATGCTACCAAAAGAAAAGTGAGTAAAGATAAGAATCTCTCTGTTGAAGAGTTAGATGCCGCCAATACTAAGCTCTTGTTGCACATCCAAGCCGTTCATTTCTCAGACGAAATCAATTGCCTATTGAAGAAGGAAAAGTTGAAGAAAGGCTCGGTGCTGTACAAAATGAATCCGTTTCTAGATGACTCAGGGCTTGTTAGAATGAAGTGTCGTTTGGAGTTTTCTGAGTTAAGTCATGATGAGAAGTATCCGATTATTCTGCCGAAATGCCATTTGACTTTGTTGCTTGTCCGCCGAGAACACGTTAGTTTGAAACATGCAGGTGTGTCACAAATGATGGAATCTCTTCGTAACAGATATTGGATCATAGGTTTGAGGTCTCAAGCTAAAAGGGTTAAACGTTATTGTGTGCGGTGTCAACGCTTTGATTCTGTAGAATGCAGTCAAGCCATGGCTCCACTTCCTGCCGAACGCTTGAAACGATCAGATGTTTTCAGCATTTGTGGTTTGGATTTCGCTGGTCCGCTTTACGCGTCGGATGCAGTTGGAAAGAAGTTCTATATTTTACTCTTCACTTGTTGTGTGGTTAGGGCTGTCCATCTCGAACTATGTGAAAGCTTATCCTTGGGGGATTTCATGTTGGCCTATAAGAGGTTTGTTGCAAGGCGCGGTCAACCAACAAAGATTTTGTCAGACAACGCAAAGACATTCCAAGCAGCTCAGAGACTTATTGCTGATAGTTCAACCGGTGACACCGTGAAGTGGTCATTTAATGCTCCCAGAGCTCCGTGGAGGGGTGGAATTTGGGAAAGGCTCGTTAGATCTGTAAAACAGTCACTGAAGAAAACTCTTGGGAATAGGGTGTTGAAAAGAAGTGAACTTGAAACGGCACTGGTCGAGGTTGAGTCCGTGATTAATAGTCGTCCGCTTACGTATGTTTCTGATGACCCGCAGTGTCAAGAGGTGCTTACTCCGTCACATTTTCTGTTGGGTCGGTCTGATGATCATAAACCCGTTGTCGGTGGTAAAACACGTTCACTTTCCAACATTTTATTGCGAGATGGTCATTTACAAATCAGCAGGCAATTAGACAAGTTTTTGGGAGTTCTGGTATAAGGAATATATCCGTAATCTTCCACTTGTTAAACCTTCACCCAAAAGTTCACCAATAAGAGAAAATTCATTGGTCTTAATCAGAGAAGATAACTGTCCTAGGTTGCATTGGCCTATGGCTCGTGTAATTCGCTTGTTGCCCGGGCGCGATGGTTTGGTAAGAACCATAGAGTTGAAAACTGCTAAGGGGGTTCTTGTAAGACCAATACAAAGAGTACACGTTTATGAATTGGATGATGATAATGAAAATGATTACGTCTTAGAAGAGAGTAATCAGGCTAAATCAGATGAAGATCAATCTGTCAATGAAGGTTTACCAACATTTAGTAATAGGAGACTAGGTGTCACTAAGAGGTCGTATTGTAAAACCACCGAATCGTTTAGATCTATAATCCTGTTAGTGGTCGAGGCATTGCAGCATGATTTTTGGCTTCTCCCGTGAGCGTGCAGTAATGCGTCGCCTACTGTATATGAAACAGGAATAACATGTTTTGTTTGAAACATTGATGATTTAATGCTATCATTTATGTTGTTTTCATGATATTGACATTATGTATTGTTTGAATTAATGTAACGCAAACCCATTATCAATGTATTTCGTTTTCTAAGTGAACTTGTTTAATCGGAGTTTACTGTAATTGAACTTTTCCACCTTTTTACTTATACTCGTTCAGGGCACATTGAAATTAATGTCCATTGTTTACCTTTTACCCCTCACTTTTGTTTGCCTCTTCACCCTCTTCCATGATTTACCCATTGTATTAAGATAAGAGAAGGGAGGGTATGGGCTAGTTGTTTTTAACAACAAGAGATGAAGTGAGTTGTTTTTGTTTGGAGGCGCCGTTCATACGGCGTGTGAGTGAGAGGTGTGTAAAGTGTAAATGATACTGTCAAAGTCCAGTCACGGTTAGGTGTCCGTTGAAAAAAAAAAAAAGGAGGGGATACCTTTGTTTTGCCTTTCTTTACCTGTTCTTAATATTATTACTCGAGACCTGTGGGGTGGGTACCGATGTTATCATACCACACGTCTAGATTCCCTTTTTTTACATTGCACTTGAATATTTTTCCTTCTCCTTTTTTTATTTGCCGTCGGTGGAGATAACCAGTAGGTTAATGCAAACTGGTGTTAAGCAGTTAGGCTTTGTACTTGAAGTGTCTTTATTTTAAAGATTTTCCTTTTTTTATTATCTCTCTCCTATCTTTATTTGTATTAATGTAAACGTCCATTGACTTTGAATGAAACAATAACATGCTAATGATTGTTATCATGGTGTTATGTTAAATCGTTAATGCGAATCTTGATTTTCACACTTTTTTGTTTTTAAATTCTATTTTTAGATTATTTTTTTTTGATACTTTAACTTTACTTTCATCTGTTTGATTGAAGTTTAATGTAATTAAGTACTTCAAGGTGGGGAGTTAATGTTGAGAAAAAAGTAGTGCCGGAATCGGTGACAGTACTTGCGGACAGAGAGGGAGAGAGAGGCGACTGAGTAGTCGAAAGGGACAGAGCTGTCCATCAATCTTCTTGTTCAAAATAAAGTTTTTCTTATTCTCATTGGATGTCTCTTGTCGAATTTGTGTAGTTATGGAAATTTCTATCTATCTGTAAATATTCAGAACAATGATGATGATGATGATGATGATGATGATGATGATGATGATGATGATGATGATGATGATGATGATGGATGATGATGATGATGATGATGATGACGGTGATGATGACGATGATGATGACGATGATGATGATGATGACGATGATGATGATGATGATGATGATGATGGTGATGATGATGATGATGATGATGATGATGATGATGATGGTGATGATGATGGTGATGATGATGATGATGATGATGATGATGATGATGGTGATGTGATGATGATGATGGTGATGATGATGATGATGATGATGGATGATGATGATGATGATGATGATGGATGATGATGATGATGATGATGATGATGATGATGATGATGATGATGATGATGATGATGATGGTGATGATGATGATGATGTGATGATGATGATGATGATGATGATGATTGATGATGATGATGAGTGATGATGATGATGATTGGATGATGATGTGATGATGATGATGATGGATGATGATGATGATGATGATGATGATGATGATGGATGATGATGATGATGATGAGATGTATGATGATGATGATGAATGATGATGGTGATGATGATGATGATGATGATGAGATGATGGATGATGATGATGTGATGGTGATGATGATGATGATGATGGATGATGATGATGATGATGATGATGATGATGAGTGATGATTGATGATGTGATGATGATGTGATGATGATGTGGATGATGATGATGATGTGATGATGATGATGATGATGATGATGATGATGATGATGGTGATGATGATGATGAGTGATGATGATGATGATGTGATGATGATGATGATGATGATGATGATGATGATGTGATGTGATGGTGATGATGATGTGATGATGATGATGATGAGATGGTGATGATGGTGATGATGATGGGATGATGATGAGATGATGATGATGATGATGAATGATGGTGATGTGTGATGATGATGATGATGATGATGATGATGAGTGATGATGATGGATGATGATGTGATGATGATGATGATGGATGTGATGATGATGATGATGATTGAGATGATGATGATGATGATGATGATGATGTGGATGTGTGATGATGATGATGATGATGATGATGAGTGATGGATGATGTGATGATGATGATGATGATGATGATGATGATGATGATGTGTGATGATGAGTTGATGATGATGATGATGATGATGATGATGATGATGATGATGAGTGGATGATGATGATGATGAATGATGATGATGATGTGATGATGATGATGATGATGATGATGATGGATGTGATGAGATGATGATTGATGATGATGATGATGATGATGATGATGATGATGATGAGATGATTGATGAATGAATGATGATGATGATGATGATGATGATGATGATGATGATGATGATGATGATGATGATGATGATGATGATGATGATGATGAGATGATGATGATGATGATGATGATGTGATGATGGATGATGATGATGATGATGATGAATGATGATGATGATTGATGTGATGATGATGATGATGATGATGATGAGATGTGATGATGATGATGATGATGATGATGGATGATGATGATGATGATGATGATGATGATGAGAGTGATGATGGTGATGATGATGATGATGAGTGATGATGATGATGATGGAGTTGGGGATGGATGATGAGTGAGATGATGATGAGATGATGATGATGAGTGATGATGATGATGATGATGATGATGATGATGATGATGATGATGATGATGATGATGATGATGTGATGAGTATGAGATGGATGATGATTGATGATGATGATGAGTGATGTGATGATGATGATGATGATGATGATGTGATGATGATGATGATGATGATGATGATGATTGGATGTGATGTGAGTGATGATGATGATGTGATGATGTGATGATGATGTGATGAATGATGATGATGATGATGATGATATGATAGATGATGATGATAGATGATTGATGATGATGATGATGATGATGATGATTATGATGATGATGATTGATGATGATGATGATGATGATGATGATGATATGATGATGATGAGATGAATGATGATGATGATTGATGTGAGGTGATGATGATGGTGATGATGTTGATGATGATGTGATGAAGTGATGATGATGATGAGATGATGATGTGGTGGTGGATGATGATGATGATGATGATGATATGATGATGATGATGATGATGATGATGATGATGATGTGATGATGGTGATGATGATGATGATGATGATGATGATGATGATGATGATGATGATGAAGTGATGATGATGATGATGAATGATGAGTGATGATGAGATGAGGATATGTATGATGATGATGATGATGATGATATGGATGATGTGATGAGATGATGATATGAGATATGGTAACAACAACACTCATAATAATAATGATAATAATAATAATAATAATAATAATAATAATATTAATATAATAATAATAATAATAAATAATAATAATAATAAATAATAATAATAATAATAATAATAATAATAATAATAATAATAATAATAATAATGATAACTTATTACCGTTTTGAGGCGAGGGGTCACAAATAGCATTGGATGACCTCTTGAAGATATAGATCTGAACAAGTGTGTATGAAACAGTGACAGACCAAGCAAGAAATAAAAATACAAGATAAAAAAAAACCATCAGTCTTCCTGGACTGGGTATCGAACCTCAGACCTCTTGATTACCGGGCGGTCTTACCTGCGCTCCCATGGCCCAGGCCCCTATAACTTTCCGACAGGCTCCCAGGCCCTTTGGTTTCCCTTCCGATAATCCAGGGCCGTTGAAGTAAGGAATCTCCACGCCTGTAGGAAATAAATGAAATGTCTACAATCATGTTGAAAGGGTAAGTCATTATACAATTAATTGACACGAACTCCTCCATCAAGTCCCAGGTTTAAGAGTTATTCCAACGATATAATTAAATCGATCGATATTTGTGACCCCTCGCCTCAAAACGGTATTAAGTCGGGATGAATAAGATGCTGAAAATTAAATTTGTAGCCAGAAATATCAGACTTGCGTTGAGTTTATAAACTTTATTGAAGAAAATGAATATCATATTTCAGGTTGCTGAATACCAATAATTCATAATTTTGTCCAGTTTAACTTTAATTTGACTTTTTAGCATCTGGGTCATCCCGACATAATACCGTTTTGAGACGTTGGGTCACATTTGAGGGAAGAGTTTTCTAGCCAAATTTCAAAACAAGAGTTTTTTTTTTGTTTTTGTTTTTTTTTTCAGAGTAGGGCATCTAACTGGTTAACCACATAAATATTGGTAGCTGTGGTTAGCGTGTGTGGATTAATCAGCTTTGGGTTGTCATTGATTTTTTAAAAAAGAGCTTTTATATAGCGCAATATTCACTAAACGTGCTCAAAGAGCTTTACAAGGGGTCCCAGGCCAACAGCAACACTTAACATTTAGGACGGGACATGACGCCTGTTAGGTGATATTACAATTTTATTCGGACAGAGACAACGCTGTTATCGGCCAGGTACTCATTTTACACCTGAGTACGGTGAGAGAATGTGAGTAAAGAGCCTTTTTCCAAGGACTCAACTATGCGCCGAGCGAGGTGAGGCTCGAACCCAGGATCTTCCGATCCGAAAGCGAGTGTCATACCACTAGATCTTACAGCCGAATACCATCATGTTGGAACGGGTAGGTCATTTTACAATGCATTGATGCTATGCGTTTAGGATTTAAAAAAAAAATATGGCAAGACAATATTAAAGAGTGGACAGGCCTGAATCTTAATAGGGTCCAACAGTCGTGACGTCACTTCCCTCGTAATGACGCATAGTAACTTAGTAACTGGCTCTAAACTATCGGAATAATGACGGATGCACTTATGAAATACTTCTCCCACGAGCATTATAAATCCGATTATGTTTTTATATTCTGATCACATGACATGTGAAAAAGTTCTAGCCAGCATAAAGAATAAAAAAGTACCGATTTTCTTTGTTTAGAACCAAGCTGCTCGTTGCTGGGCGGACGTGACATCAGACTATTGAATCCTATTGACACATAGATAACCACGCCTCTCGGACAGTCGTCATAATGTAAAACAATGGCAGTGTTAAAATAACAAACTACACATGTTTTACTATCGATGGTATGAGTCTAAGTAAAATAACCATTGTTCTACCGCGTGATGAATAGAACCAAAGAGAGAAAACTATGTGTAAACTTAAACGTTTATGATATGATCCAGAAAATCGTGTGATAACTAGTTACCCATTTGGCTGAATAAAAACGATAACAATAACCAGAGAGAGAGAGAGAGAGAGAGAGAGATAGAGGGAGAGAGAGATAGAGGGAGAGAGAGAGAGAGAGATATAGAGGGAGAGAGAGATAGAGGGAGAGAGAGAGATAGAGGGAGAGAGAGAGATAGAGGGAGAGAGAGAGATAGAGGGAGAGAGAGAGAGAGAGAGAGAGAGAGAGAGAGAGAGAGAGAGAGAGAGAGAGAGGTCGATTTCATTCATGGTATTGTTTATAAAAAACCAACTATGTTTGTCCGAACACGTGTGAAGGTGTGTCACAAATTTCATGCTTTGATTGGTCGAAAATCTACTGGGTGATAATAGCCTATTGATAGTTCGAAGTTGACGTCACTTAGGCCTTTGTTATTGCTATTTGCCATCCGCGTTTATGAGTAATTCTCACAAAGCTGTATTAACCAGACAATAAACGATCATGGTTACACACCGTTTTGTATGTTGGCCAGTTATAGATAGGATGCACTTGGCTAAGAAGTTCACAACATTGCCATCCGGAAGTATAACTGGCCAACACACAAAACTGTGTGTAACCATGATTGTTTATAGTCAGGTTAATACAGTTTAGTGATAATTACTCATAAACGCGGATGGCAAAAAACAATAACAAAGACCCGAGTGACGTCATCTTCGAACTATCTATACTTCCGGATGGCAATGTTGTGAACTTCTTAGCCAAGTGCATACTATCTATTGGAAAAGACCAGAGACCCTGACGAATGGCGTAAGGTTGGGAAGTCTGCACCCCGCATTTCCTCCCAACGATCATGAGAATGAGTGAGTGAGTGAGTTTAGGTGAAATACTCACAACACCCGCCAGCCAGTTGAAACATACCAACACACAAAACTGTATGTTACTGTGATTTGTTAATTGGATTCAGTAGTCTGATGTCACGCCGCCGGCAACGGCCGCCATCTTGGTTCTAAACAAAAAAAAATCATTACTTTTTAGTCTTCATGCTGGCTAGAACTTTTCATATGCCTTGTGATCAGAATGTGTAAAAGTCAAAACATGATCAAATTTATGACTTTTCCCCCCTCTGGATACGCTTTTATGCTCACCGGAGAAATATTTCACACCAGCGTCCGCCATTGTTCCGATGGTTTAGAGCCAGTGTTACTAAGTTACCATGCGTCATTAGGAAGGAAGTGACGACTGTTGAAGAGTATTGAAGTACACGCAATTTTTTGGAACTCTGTGCTAAAGGGTGTAT
>NC_088368.1:44576339-44578839 GCF_034508935.2 Berghia stephanieae | reverse complement strand
GACTAATAAATCCATACAAATCTGAAATTGGAAAAATCAGCAAAAAGATATTAGAAAAAATAAATAAAAACGTCAAAGAAGCAACTAAATTCAACCAGTGGAAAAACACCGATGAAGTCATTGAATGGTTCAAAAATATCCAAAACAAAGAAAACTGCACCTTCATCTCTTTCGACATTTGCGATTTTTACCCCTCCATCACTCCAGACTTACTAAACAAAGCATTGGAATTCGCAGCAAAATACACCAACATCACAGAAGAGGAAAAACACATCATCAAACACACCAAGCACAGCACACTATACTACGACAACACACCGTGGACAAAGCGACACAATGATTTCGACGTAACAATGGGTTCGTTCGACGGTGCTGAAACATGCGAACTGGTCGGACTCTACATCCTGTCACAACTACAACATACACACACATACATCGGCCTCTATAGAGATGACGGACTCGCTATAACCAACAGACGACCAAGAGCGAACGAAAACATCAAAAAACAAATCTGTAAAATATTCCAAAACAACAATTTGAAAATCACGATAGAAGCAAACAAAAAAACAGTTGACTTCCTCGACATCACATTCGACATAAAATCCAATTCATTCCAACCGTTCAGAAAACCAAACAACACCATTAGCTACATTAATAAAAACAGCAACCACCCCCGTCCCGTCATTGAAAACATACCAAAAAAACATAGCACTGAGGGTGAGCAAACTTTCGGAAAACAGAGAGATATTCAACGTCGCAGCCACCCCCTACAAAGAAGCACTCACAAAAAGTGGATACAACACACCATTTGTATACACAGACGCCTCCCTCTCATGTAAACCCCAACACACAAGTGAAGAACGTAAAACAAGAAAACGACACATAACTTGGTTCAACCCACCTTTCGACATAAACGTCAGCACAAACATAGGACAGCAGTTCCTGAAGTTAATTGATACACACTTTCCAAAAAACCACAAGCTACATAAAATTATCAACAGGAATACCATAAAAATAAGTTACTCGTGTATGCGCAACATAGAACAAATAATTTCAAGACACAACAAAAAAATATTAATAAACCACCGACAAGAGCAAAACCCACCCACTAGAAAATGCAACTGCAGAAATAAAGAACATTGCCCGCTAAACAAACAATGCTTAGAATCAAGTTTAATTTACCAAGCCACAGTCACAGAAACTAAAACAAACAAGCAAGAAAAATATGTAGGACTAACAGAAAATAATTTCAAAACAAGATACAACCTCCACACCTCAACATTTAGAAACACAAACAAAAAAACATCCACAAAACTCAGCGAACATATTTGGAAATTAAAAGACAACAAAATAGACCACAACATTTCATGGAAAATTTTATCTAAAGCAACAGGATACACACCAACATCAAAACAATGTAGCTTATGCCTGGAAGAAAAATATACTATAATCAAACAACCTCATGAAGCCACACTCAACATGAAAAGTGAGATCTACGGAAAGTGTCCCCATCGGCGCAAATTCCTCTTAATTAACTTCAAACCGGAACCACTTCAAGAAACAACAACAGTCAACAAAACAACTCAGTCCTGAAGATGGCAAATTGAGCCTGAAACATTGATGTAGACTGCCCCAAACATTGTGGTAAATATTTTAAATAATAATTCGCTCCATTACTACATGTCGAGCACTTTTCGTACCATATTTGTATCAAACACGATTCTATATACATATATATATATATATATATAATATATATATATATATATATATATATATATATATATATATATTACTCCAGAGATCTTTGTACTGACATATTTTGTGTGAATTAATGAAAAGGAAGAATTGCAAAACATATAATTCATCTCGTCAAAGGTGTGCGGTTCGATGTGCAACACGAGCGATTCTGTTCATCGTTCCGCACACCTGCTTTCAGTCGAAGCCACAATAGCTAGGCCAATGGCGCCTTTCTACCACATTGTGTACTTTATAAATAAGATATTTAAATGCTAATTATTAAGCAGATGGTACGGAGGAAGTTAAAAAACCCTTCCTCCGTGTATCTGCATGCATCATCCCAGGGAAGAAGGAAAGTTGATACTCGCCGATCTCGTGAATTCAGGAAAGTAACTTTGGAGTTTAAAGGAGCAAAATATAAGCTGCCACTTTTATTACTGTCTCAAGAAGCAAGAAGGAACATCGGTTGAGTCAATTAAATACTGTGATTGCGTAATTAACGTATTTCACGTATTGAAAAAAAAAATCCGAAAATTTTAATTCAAAAGTGTGCGAATCAAAAGTCACGATCAGTTGTGCGAAGTGTGTACAATTACTCTATATCTGAAGTGGCCGAATTTGCATGTTTTCTGTTTAAATATTTTAAGAATTGCATCTCTCACAAATACAAGAGATTAATTAATTAGTGATCTTATAACTGCCTCGACTGGGAATCGAACCTCATACCTCCTGCTACCATTATACCACAAAGGTACGATCT
>NC_088368.1:44528839-44571339 GCF_034508935.2 Berghia stephanieae | reverse complement strand
TAGCAATTGATTGCTACTCCTTTGATAGGACGTTAACTCTCTCCTTTCCGACCATTTTCAAGAAAACTTGATTTTTTTAAACACTCAAACTGAATAGAAGTAAATAAAAACTATCTAGACAATGATAATATGCATAAACTTTGTGTAGCATAACAAAATTACAAATTTACAAGACAAATACTTTTCATCATTTTTTATTATTTTTTTTTTTAACTCTTTCCTAACCAATCATATTCAGTATTTTCCCAAAATGGCCAGCTTACCTTGCAGAAAAATTGATTTTTAAAACTCAAACAAGCTCTCTACAAAACAACTTTAGGTTCTTATTAATAAAATAAAGATAATTGTGATGTACAAAATAAATCTGAATAAGAAATAATGTATAATTTATTGTATCGAAACAAATGTGACGATTTTCCTGTAGTAGGTAAGGAGGGGGTTAACTCTCTCTTTACCAGCCATTTTCAGGATTTTCCCACAAAACTTCACACCCAACTAACACAAAAATATATATTTTATCACTCAAACACAACAGAAGTAAAGTCATTGCGATACACAATTTCTGTATCAAAACATGCTCTACAACACACTGTGTTCAGTTTCTTTAAATTTTATGATATACAAAAGAAATTTGAATAGGAAAAATGTTGGTTGTATCGTAACGAATGTGACGATTTTCCTATAGTTGGTAAGGAGGGAGTTAATCTATCGCAAAGTACTTTTTGCCAGATCTAATAGACCTAGCTAGCAATATGACTTAAACACTTAACGTGTGGCATGAGACTAGACGCCTGTTACTGTTAGGCACTATTTTAATTTAGTTCCAACAGAGACAACGCTGTTAACGACCAGGTCCTCATTTTACACCTGAGTACGGTGAGAGAATGTGAGTAAAGAGCCTTTTCCAAGGACTCAACTATGCGCCACTCAGAGCGGGACTCTTGCGCTTGAACTTTTTATATAGCGCTTTATCCACTAAATGTGCTCAAAGCGCTTTACAAGGGGTCCCTGACCAACAGCAACATGTAACAGGGAGAACGAGACATGACGCCTGATAGGCGATATTACAAATATTTTTTTTTCGGACAGAGACAACGCTGTTATCGGCCAGGTAGTTATGTTATTACACCTGAGTAAGGTGAGAGAATATGAGTAAAGAGCCTTTTCCAAGGACTCAACTATGCGCCGAGCGAGGGTCGAACCCGGGACCTTCTGATCCGAAAGCGAGTGTTGGAGGAGGGGGATGGGCGCAGAATACCTGGTTCGTACTTCTCTAGTATTTATAGATAGTTCTTAGTCGACGTCACTCGGGTCTTTGTTATTGTTTTTTGCCATCCGCGTTTATGAGTAATGCTCACTGAACTGTATTAACCCGACTATAAACGTTCATGGATACACACAGTTTTGTGTGTTGGTCCGTTATACTTCCGGATGGCAAGGTTGTGAGCTTCTTAGCCAAGCGCATACTTTCTATACCTGTGCCTCGTCACACCACACTGTTACAAATAGGACGCATGTTTGGAAACTTTCAAAAGTGACTTTTACATGACCAGTGTAGTTTCTTAACTAATCAAGCAATAGATTTTTGGCCAATCAAAACATAGAATTAGTGACACATCTTCACACGTGGTCGGACAAACATAGTCGGTTGTTTATAGGCTATGACATAAGTAGTTCGCATATAGTTCATACATATAGTTCGCTAAGTTTACCAATCACTGCCTTTGTTTACATTGCGACGACTTGTCTGAGAGACTGCCTTTGTTTACATTGCGACGACTTGTCCGAGAGACTGCCTTTGTTTACATTCCGACGACTTGTCCAAGAGGCGGAGTTATCTAGGTGTCGATAGATAATTCGAAGATGACGTCACTCAGTTGTTTTTTATTGTTTTTTGCCATCCGCGTTCATGACTAATGCTCACTGAACTGTATTAACCCGACTATAAACGTTCATGGATACACACAGTTTTGTGTTGTTCGTTATACTTCCGGATGGCAATGTTATGACCTTCTAAGCCAAGCGCATACTATCTATAATTTGATAATAATATTATTATGATAAGAAAGAGAAAATGTTACCACAAAATGATGGACATTGTTTGTGTCTGTCCAAAACGTCACCAGGTCAGCATTGGTCAGTTGTCCGTAGTCAGAGAATCCAATGGCGAACCACGAGCTTGGAGTGACCTGAGGTATTAGAAAAAAAAACCAAAAACCCCAACATTAATACCAGAGTCATGAAACCATTAAAAACTCGGATTTTTATTCCAGTTTGATTTGCGTCAAACCAAAGAGCGTGTAGGTAATGATTGTTATGTTACCAAGAGCTCTCACTTCCCGCTTTTGGTGAAGCCAAGCATCTTCCGTCTTCTACTCGTATTTTCTTCATTGTATCAGTAAGCCTAGCGCGCGTGATACACGCGGAGCACACCCACCTCGGTGTCTCGCCTGGCACGCGACAATAGCATTGCGGTTAAGAGAAGTGAGAGCTCTTGGTAACTACGTTACCCTACACACTCTTTGGTCAAACGTACAATGATATTGCTTGCTTCCTTACGACTAGAATACACTCTCAGCTACCAAATAACCTCTAGGTGCCCAGTTAAAAAACAAATAAGACCCCCCCCCCAACCCCCCCCCACCCATTAAAAAAAAAAACAAAAAAACAAAACAACAAAAAACAAAAAAAAAAACACACCCCCCCCCCCCAAAAAAAAACAAAAAACAACCAATATCGTTATACTTTATATATCAAGTTAAAATGGTAAAACAAATGAAATAATTGAGATTTTAAACAGCACAATATTTACTAAACGTTCTCAAAGCGCTACAAAGGGTTCCTGACCAAACAAGTAGCACGAAACATGTAGAACAAGTCATGACGAGAATGTGAGTAATGAGCCTTTTCCAAGGACTGAACTATGCGCCGAGCGAGGCTCGAACTCAAGACCTTCCGATCCGAAAGCGAGTGTCATACAATAAACTCTCTATTCACTTGTTTGGTGTTCGTTGCCTTGTAATGTGCGTAACATTTTTGAACAGTGTAAGTCAAAATAGGATTCAATAGTCTGATGTCACGTCCGCCCAGCAACCAGCAGTTTGGTTCGAAACAAAGAACATCGGTACTTTTATTCTTCATGCTGACTACAACTTTTTCACGTCATGTGATCAGAATTTATAAAAGTCAAAACATGATCAGATTTATAATGTTTTTCTCCTCTGGGTACACTTTTATGGTCGTAGGAGAAATATTTCATAAGGGCGTACGCCATTGTTCAGATAGTTTAGAACCAGTTACTAAGTTACTATACGTCATTACGAGGGAAGTGACGTCACGACTGTTGAAGCCTATTATGGTTAACGAAGCCAACATTTGAACTTTCAACCCACCTTAGCTGTCAGACGTATGAGTACGGTATTCCTGTTGTAATCCACAGACCACTCAAAACGGTAGTAGCCCTTTGGATCCAGGTGTAAACTGTAGTCATAGCGTGTGTCTGTGTTGTGTGTAGCGACCGAACCACAAACCATCTCTAACACGTATAATATACACAATGGCAGTCTGGTTGGAGATAGAGATGAAGTAAACGATTGATTCTTTAAACTTGAGCTTTTATATAGCGCAATATCCACTAAACGTGCTCAAGGCGCTTTACAAGGGGTCCCTGGCCAACAGCAACACATAACATGTAGGACGAGACATGACGCCTGTCAGGCGATATTACAAATTTTTGGGACAGAGACAACGCTGTTAACGGCCATGTATTCATTTTACACCTGAGTACGGTGAGAGAATGTGAGTAAAGAGCCTTCTCCAAGGACTCAACTATGCGCCGAGCGAGGCTCGAACCCAGGACCTTCCGGTCCGAAAGCGAGTGTCATACCACTAGCCGCACAAGGTTTAGGTTTAAAATACCAACCCCCCCCCCCCCCAAAAAAAAAAAAAAAAAAAAAAAAAACAACAACAAAACAACACACGATGCAGTACCATGATCACTAAATGTGCTCAAAGAGATTTACACGGGGTTACAAATGGAGGACGAGACATACAGCCTATAGATAGTATGCGCTTGGCTAAGAAATTCACAACATTGCCATCCGGAAGTATAACGGACCAATACGCAAAACTGTGTCTAACCTTGAACGTTTATAGTCTAGTTAATACAGTTGCAGTCAGATGCGAAAATTTTAGAACTATAAGTTTAATAAGCCACATCAACAAAATACTGTTGCGTATAATTATCAACAGGCTAAGGAATAAGATTAACCCCGAAATCGCAGAAGAACAATATGGATTCCAACCTGACAGAGGGACAAGGAACGCAATATACCTCCTCCGTGTTTTAAGTGAAAGAGCTATACAGGTTCAGACCCCACTATACCTCTGTTTTGTCGACTACAAAAAAGCTTTTGATAGAGTAAGCCACGAAGAAATACTAAAACAACTGCACTCCATTGGCGCCGATGAGAAAGACCTCAGACTCATGCAAATATTATACTACACCCAGCAGGCATCTATCAAAATCGGAAACTCTACAGGAAATTCCATTCCTATTAAGAAAGGAGTCCGTCAAGGGTGTGTTGCCTCACCAGATCTGTTTAATCTATACCAAGAAACAATCATGAGGGGCATAACTAATATGGAGGGAATAAAAGTAGGAGGTCACAACATAAATAATATAAGATACGCAGACGATACGGTACTCGTTGCAACATCAGAAATCCAACTTCTAAAGATTGTTGACAAAGTGGTAGTAGATAGTGAAGCCAAGGGAATGGAAGTGAATATCACCAAAACGGAATGCATGGTAATACAGAAAAACCCCGAAAACAACAACACCTGCAATATAACGATTCACGGCGAGCAACTTACCAACGTAGAAAGTTTTAAATACCTGGGTTCAATAGTGACAACAGATGGAAGATGTAACCGAGACATACGAGCAAGAATAACTCAAGCCAAACAGGCCTTTATGGACCTCGGAATCATTTTGAAAAACAAACTGATGTCGTTCGGGATTAGATTCCGAGTCTTGAAGTGCTACGTGTGGCCAATCTTGTTATACGGATGCGAAAGCTGGACTACAAATGCAGAAACACAAAAGAACATAGAAGCTTTTGAAATGTGGTGTTTGAGAAGGATGCAGAGAATATCGCATACTGCACACAAAACGAACGAAGAAGTGCTAAAACAAACATACCAACAAAGGAAACTAATGCCCTTAATAGCGGATCGACAACTATCCTTTTTCGGACACATAGTAAGGAAAGATAAGAATGAATACCTAGCAAGTTGTGGAAAAATACCTTAAACGCGCCCGGGGGAGACAAAGAAAAACACTCATAGACCAACTGAAGGGATTCACCAACCTAACAATCCAAGAGCTGTATGAAAAAGCAAGAGACAGGGAGGAATGGAGAGTATGCAGTATCCGAAGCCTGGACCAGGCTTGGAACCTAAAGAAGAAGTGAGAATTACTCATAAACGAGGATGGCAAAAACAATAACAAAGACCCGAGTGACGTCATCTTTGAACTATCTATAGCACAGTGGTCAACAAATGTGCTCAACGCGATTTACACGGGGTTACAAATAAAGGACGAGACGTGCAGCCTATACCACGCTAATATAATTTATAATAAATGAGACAAAGAGATTTTTGTATTGCACCAGTAGGTTCTGACTGTAGCCATGGTAATCTTATAGATAGTTCGAAGATGTCGTCACTCTTGTCTTTGTTATTGTTTTTTGCCATCCGCGTTTATGAGTAATGCTCACTGAACTGTATTCACCTGACTATAAACATTCATGGATACACACAGTTTTGTGTGTTGGTCCGTTATACTTCCTGATGGAAATGTTATGAGCTTCTTAGCCAAGTGCATACTATCTATAGCCTGACACTGACCAGAAAATGACGTCAAAAGGCAAGTATTTGGCAACAAAAGAAAACAAATCGTGAGTTGTATTCAATAGTTCAACCAATGGAATCACTTGTTTCCTTGAGCTCTACTAACGACAAAACTCACTAGACGCTGCACAAACCTAATAAATGACGTCAAACTGTAAGTCCTAGAGGGTTCTAGTGTCAGGCTATAAGCAAAGAGTGTGTAGGGTAACGTAGTTACCAAGAGCTCTCACTTCTCTTAACCGCAATGCTATTGTCGCGTGCCAGGCGAGACAGCGAGGTGGGTGTGCTCCGCGTGTATCATGCGCGCTAGGCTTACTGATACAATGAAGAAAATACGAGTAGAAGACGGAAGATGCTTGACTTCTCCAAAAGCGGGAAGTGAGAGCTCTTGGTAACATAACAATCGTTACCTACACGCTCTTTGTTATAAGATAACGATGTCTACGTTCTGACTCCCTAATTTTCACATTCATGTTTTCAGAGAGTTGCGATATTCTCGTCTCCATTAGTAGTAGTAGTAGTAGTAGTAGTAGTAGTAGTAGTAGTAGTAGTAGTAGTAGTAGTAGTAGTAGTGGTAGTAGTAGTAGTAGTAGTAGTAGTAGTAGTAGTAGTAGTAGTAGTAGTAGTAGTAGTGGTAGTAGTAGTAGTAGTAGTAGTAGTAGTAGTAGTAGTAGTAGTAGTAGTAGTAGTAGTAGTAGTATCGTTCGGCTACACTTCTAAGTCCAAGGTATTAATCCAGGTTCGGAGGTCATCATCACATTTGTTGATGGTTTCAAATCCCCCTTCAAGTTTTGTCTCTGGGCAATCTAGTACGAGGTGGTTTGCATCTTGTGGTGCTTGGTTGCACTTTGGGCATGTTGGTGATTCTTGGAGCCCCCATTTGTGCATGTTGGCAGCTGTTCTTGTATGTTTTGACCGTAGTCTATTTGCAGCTACCCATTATTTTCTTGGTTGATCCTGTAGACCTGGGAGACTTTTACAGGGATCTTCAATTAGTTCTCCATTGAGACACAATGAAATCAAAGAGATGTATTTTCAAAAAAAAAAAAAAAAAAAAAAAATACCTACAATGGTTATCTGATATTGCCCATAAAAAAGAATTCATTAAAAAATTTTGCTTTTAAATAGTGCAATATCCACTAAACGTGCTAAAAGCGCTTTACAAGGGGTCGTTAGCCAACAGCAACATTCAACATGTAAGACGGGACATGACGCCTGTTAGGCGATATTACAATTTTTTTCCGACAGCGACAACACCAGGTACTCATTTTACACATGAGTACGGTGAGAGAATGTGAGTAAAGAGCCTTCTCCAATGACTCAACTATGTGCCGAGCGAGGCTCGAACCCAGGACCTTCCGATCCGAAAGCGAGTGTCATACCACTAGACCACATAGCAGCACAATAATAGTCGTTTGTTTTTTAACCAAAGAAAATACAAGTTGCCAACTTCTGTGGTTTTGATACCTTGAAATTCTGACCTCAGAACGAGACCATGCTTGGATGAGACCGTTACTTTTAATTAACTCAATTTTAAGCTGAACTTAATTTTTGGAAAATACATAAGTGCATTGATGACCATGTGTTTGGTTTCTTCACTTTAAAATAATAATAATAAATAATAATAATAATAATAATAATAATAATAATAATAATAATAATAATAATAATAATAATAATAATAATAATAATAATAATAATAAAATAATAATAATAATAATAATAATAATAATAATAATAATAATAATAATAATAATAATAATAATAATAATAATAATAATAATAAAATAATAATAATAATAATAATAATAATAATAATAATAATAATAATAATAATAATAATAATAATAATAATAATAATAATAATAATAATAATAATAATAATAATAATAATAATAATAATAATAATAATAATAATAATAATAATAATAATAATAATAATAATAATAATATAATAAAAAAACAACAAACAACAACAACAACAACAACAACAACACACAAAATAATAATAATAATAATAATAATAATAATAATAATAATAATAATAATAATAATAATAATAATAATAATAATAATAATAATAATAATAGTAATAGTAGTGTAATGATAATAATAGAGCGCACGGTATCCTCAACAATGAGGCTCATGGGTTCTTTAAATCACATCAACACAAAACAATATTTAAAGTACATGACATCAAAAAAAGAACTGTTTTCAAGGATTTCTTGAATACAGACAATGATTTGGATTCTCGGATGCTCTGTGGAATGGTGTTCCATACAAACTGTTATGATTTCCGAATTGTTATTATTTTGACTTTACCTTAAGTCTGTTCGTCTAGATTATCCAGCGTAATACCAAAGTGGCCATATTGTAAATGTTGCTGCTTGAAGCTCGTAGAAATCAATAACAATGTGGGGAGGCCTTCCGAAAGCTCCTACATCCCCAGTATTCTTTTTGTATATTATAATTTCTAGAAGGGCTTGACAACAAGAGATGAAGTGCATAGAAAAGTGCCACAAGACAATAGAGAATAAAAATTTTGTCGGCGGTTGATGGGGTTTGAACCCGCGACCTTATTGGTCTAGAAGGGGGCTTGGGATGGGGGAGATTTTTTTTTTTAGCGCCCCCCCCCCCATTCCCAAACCCTCTACTAGAACATTATTTTAAAAAAAAGAATACTGGGGATGTACGACATTTCGGAAACTTTCTAAATTGAATGCAAGCTTCAATTTAATATACGAGAACAGATAAAAGGGACGTTTCGGGTTTCCCCTTTTTCAACAAAACAGGATGAATGAAACATTACAGACGAATGAGATATAGTGGTAGTGGCGTTGTTAAGATGAATAAACAAAACATTGATGGGCAGGAAATAGTACTATCTATGGTCCTTTGTAAGGAAGCGCGAATTAACATAGAACAATAGATATTTCTAAAAGGTGCGCAATTGATTAAGTCAAAAGTGGGGAGGCGGGGAGGAACTGTGTAATGCAGCTAGATCTATATTTGAAGCTTACATTTAATTTCACATTGTTATTATTAAAAAAGTGGCGTGAATTTTTGGTTACAGAAGCTTTACCATAGAAGTTAGTGAATACCGCGTCTGAAAGTAAGTATGGTCATATTTGTGCGGCTATGTGGTCTAGTGATATATCACTCATAAACCGGATGGCAAAAAACAATAATAATAATAATGATAATAATAATAATAATAATAATAATAATAATAATAATAATAATAATAATAATATGATGATGATAATAATAGTAATAATAATAATAATAATAATAATAATAATAATAATAATAATAATAATAATAATAATAATAATAATAATAATAATAATAATATAATAATATAATAATAATAATAATAATAATAATAATAATAATAATAATAATAATAATAATAATAATAATAATAATAATAATAATAATAATAATAATAATAATAATAATAATAACAAAGACCCGAGTGACGTCAACTTCATTCTATCTATAAGACAGTACCGTTTCATTCTATGACTTTTAATCCAATTTTTGTGATCCTGAAATCCTGAAATGATAGAATCCCAAACAACAAGACGGTTTTACTACCTACAGCCAGCAAGTCTCACACAAGTTTCAGATAAAGAGGGGCCGTTCATTCAATAACTATCAACTGAACTGGCATTTGATTGGTGGATTGTAATGACGTCATGTCAACACATTCCACCCACCCCTAAATCGTGGCCTTCGTAAAGTTATGGCCTGACACTGACCAAAAAATGACGTCAAAATGCCAGTCTTTTTCCACAAAAGAAAACAAATCGTGAGTTGAATTCAATAGTTCAACCAATGAAATAACTTGTTTCCACGAGCTCTACTAACGACAACTCACTAGGCGGTGCAAAAACCTAATAAAGACGTCAAACTGCCAGTCTTTTTGGATTTCAGTGTCAAGCGATAACACAACGATGGCTACGCCTAAATCCACATTTAATGTTCTATCAAGGCAATGTTTTCACACTTAAGATAAGTTTTATTGTTGGTGAAATTTATTCTCTGAACAACATACACGAAAATCTGCTTGTGATTCATAAGAATGCGTTTATCACACGAAGGCAAGGCTCCTTCAGTACATGTTAACCCACTCAATCCCAACATCGACTTTATCCGTAGTATACCGTAGCCATCGTTATGTTATAGATAGAATGCCCTTGGCCAATGAGTTCACAACATTGCCATCCGGAAGTATAACGGACCAACACACAAACTCTGTGTAACCATGAACTTTTATAGTCTGGTTAATACAGTTTAGTGAGAACAACTCACAAACGCGGATGGCAAAAACAATAACAAAGGCCTGAGTGACGTCATCTTCGAACTATCTATAGATAGAATGCGCTTGGCCAAGGAGTTCACAACATTGCCATCCGGAAGTATAACGGACCAACACACAAACTCTGTGTAACCATGAACTTTTATAGTCTGGTTAATACAGTTTAGTGAGAACAACTTACAAACGCGGATGGCAAAAACAATAACAAAGGCCTGAGTGACGTCATCTGCATACTATCTATAGACTGACACTGGAATCCAAAAGGACTGGCAGTTTGACGTCATTATTTGGTTTTTGCACTGCCTAGTGAGTTGTCGTTAGTAGAGCTCATGGAAACAAGTTATTTCATTGGTTGAACTATTGAATACAACTCAAGATTTGTTTTCTTTTGTGGCAAAAGACTGGCATTTTGACGTCATTTTTTGGTCAGTCTCAGGCCATAACTTTACGAAGGCCACGAGTATAGATAGTATGCAGATGACGTCACTCAGGCCGTTGTTATTGTTTTTGCCATCCGCGTTTGTGAGTTGTTCTCACTAAACTGTATTAACCAGACTATAAAAGTTCATGGTTACACAGAGTTTGTGTGTTGGTCCGTTATACTTCCGGATGGCAATGTTGTGAACTCCTTGGCCAAGCGCATTCTATCTATAGATAGAATGCGCTTGGCCGAGGAGTTCACAACATTGCCATCCGGCAAACTCTGTGTAACCATGAACTTTTATAGTCTGGTTAATACAGTGTAGTGAGAACAACTCACAAACGCAGATGGCAAAAACAATAACAAAGGCCTGAGTGACGTCAACTGCATACTATCTATACCCGGGGTTACTTTTAACCTCATGCCTCTATTTATTACATTTTTCTTAGACAAATAATTTTAGACGTAGTATCAAAGCTAATATTTTCCATTTTTACATGTTAATGATAGTTGTATAAAACTATCTATGTACATGCTCATTTTTAATACATTTTTCCAATTTTGAAATAATATAGAAAAAATCTCTAGGATTGAGTGAGTTAATTTGAACAGCAATCATTGTACATCTCTCTCTCTCTCTCTCTCTCTCTCTCTCTTTCTTTCTCTCTTTCTCTCTCTCTCTCCCTCTCTTTCCCCTCTCTCTCCCTCTCTCTCTCTCTATCTATCTATCTATCTATCTATCACTCTCTCTCCCTCTCTATCTATCTATCTTTCTCTCTCTCTCTCTCTCTTTCTTTCTTTCTTTCTCTCTCTCTCTCCCTCTCTCTTTCTTTCTCTCTTTCTCTCTCTCTTTCTTTCTCTCTCTCTCTCTCCCTCTCCCTCTCTCTTTCCCCTCTCTCTCCCTCTCTCTCTCTATCTATCTATCTATCTATCTATCTATCTATCTATCTATCTATCTATCTATCTATCACTCTCTCCCTCTCTCTCTCTCTCTCTCTATCTATCTATCTATCTATCTATCACTCTCTCTCTCTCTCTCTCTCTCTCTCTCTCTCCCTACCCCCCACCCCCCACCCCAAACCCTCTCCTCCTCCATACCTCATCCACCCAGCACTCCAACGGTATCAACGCCACAACCTGATGCCCACTGATCCTCGTCGCAATCCGGAAATCAATATGTAAATAAATTAGAAGCAGACGACCAATGTCATCAAACACAAACAGCTTTCGTTCAATCCATAACCCAATCCCCCCCCCCCCTCCCCCCCCTCCCCCCCCCCAACCGACCCCAATCTTATATCCCAACCCCCAATCCTGTATAGATAGTAATACACTTCTCTGTATAGATAGTATGCAGATGACGTCACTCATGCCTTTGTTATTGTTTTTGCTATCCGCGTTTGTGAGTTGTTCTCACTAAACTGTATTAACCAGACTATAAAAGTTCATGGTTACACAGAGTTTGTGTGTTGGTCCGTTATACTTCCGGATGGCAATGTTGTGAACTCCTTGGCCAAGCGCATTCTATCTATAGATAGTTCGAAGATGACGTCACTTAGGTCTTTGTTATTGTTTTTTGCTATCCGCGTCTATGAGTAATGCTCACTGAACTGTATTAACCCGACTATAAACGTTCATGGATACACACAGTTTTATGTGTTGGTCCGTTATACTTCCGGGTGGCAATGTTATGAGCTTCTTAGCCAAGCGCATACTATCTATAGATAGTAATACACTTCTCTGTATATCAGCTTCTTTAATTCTTCTCCATGTTCCTCGTGGCCTTCCTCTTGATCTTCTGCCCTGAGGGTTCAAGTCCAATACTTTCTTTGTTATAGTGGAGTATGCGCTTGGCTAAGAAGCTCACAACATTGCCATCCGGGAATATGACGGACCAACACACAAAACTATGTGTAACCTTAAACGTTTACAGTCTGGTTAATACAGTTTAGTGGGAATTACTCATACTGCGGATGGCAAAAAAAAAAAAAAACAACAACAAAGGCCCGAGTGACGTCATCTTCGTTATATCTATACTTCCCACCCCCCTACCCCCAAACCGACCCCGATCTTATACCCCAACCCCCAATCCTGTATAGATAGAATGAAGATGACGTCATTCAGGTCTTTGTTATTGTTTTTTGCCATCCGCGTTTATGAGTAATTCTCATTAAATGGTATTAACCAGACTATAAACTACGATTTAGGTTACATATAGTTTTGTGTGTTGGCCCGTTGTACTTCAGGATGGCAATGTTGTGAGCGTCTTACACAAGCGCATACTATCTATATTCTTCTTATTGCCTTCTCTTCGACGATTCGACTGAATTTCTTTAAGTCATGATGATGATGATGATAATGATGATGATGATGATGATAATAATAATGATAATAATAATAATAATAATAATAATAATAATAATAATAATAATAATAATAATAATAATAATAATAATAATAATAATAATAATAATAATGATGATAATAATAATGACGATAATAATAATAATACCTTAAGATTTAGCGCTTGACAATGTTCAGTTTTCCTGGTCAATGGTCAAGAAAACTGACTTTATTTCATCCTCTTCGCTCCTTTTGTGAAACTTAAGGCCTCTTCGAGCGTCCGCCATCTGCTCCTGTTCTTAACCATCTTCTTCTTGATAGCCTCGATGTGAGGCCTGCCATTTCCGGTTCGTCTGACAGTGAACGCCGCGCCTCTTTGTGTGTTTTGGATGTCTCACTATAGATAGTATGCGCTTGGCTAAGAAGCTCATAACATTGCCATCCGGAAGTATAACGGACCAACACACAAAACTGTGTGTATCCATGAACGTTTAGAGTCAGGTTAATACAGTTCAGTGAGCATTACCCATAAACGCGGATGGCAAAAAAACAAACAATAACAATGACATAAGAGACGTCATCTTCGAACTATCTTTACGTGTATCTTGGGGGTTCCAATCAAGAAATCTAAAAAAATCGTGAATATAGCACACGAAATTAATAGACAAGCGCCTGTTTAACGGTTTAACTCTCTCCTTACCAGCCATTTTCAGGATTTCCTCCAAAACTTCACACCCAACCAGCACAAAAATAAGATTTTTTAATAACTCAAAACACAATAGCAGTAAAGTTATTGCCAAAAACAATTTCTGTAGCAAAACATGCTTTACAACACACTGTGTTCATTTTCTTTAGATTTTATGATGTACAAAAGAAATTTGAATTGGAAAAAGGTTGGTTGTATCATAAGGAATGTGACGATTTTCCTGTAGTTGGTACGGAGAGGGTTAAAAAGGTTTAAATTATAAATAAAATAGAGTTCGATTCGATATGATTTTGCTGGGCTATGTGTATGTGTATGTGTCCCAATAGATTATAACCCAGAGAAGGCAAAAACTATGTTAAAAAACATTATAAAATATAATATAATATTATAAAATGTTCGGTGACAAGTTAAAAAGCAACATAATAATATCACATCTCCATAAAAGAGTGTGATAATGATATATGGTGTCCTTAAAACTTGTTCGGTCAAATCTCTATCCAGATACAAAAGGGTAGTGAAAAGTCTTGTGTGTCAAACCGTGGCCTTCGTAAAGTTATGGCCTGACACTGACCAAAAAATGACGTCAAAATGCCAGTCTTTTGCCACAAAAGAAAACACATCGTGAGTTGTATTCAATAGTTCAACCAATGAAATAACTTGTTTCCATTAGCTGTACTAACGACAACTCACTAAGTGGTGCAAAAAAACAAAAAAACAACAAATAATGACGTCAAAATGCCAGTCTTTTGCCACAAAAGAAAACACATCGTGAGTTGTATTCAATAGTTCAACCAATGAAATAACTTGTTTCCATGAGCTCTACTAACGACAACTCACTAAGTGGTGCAAAAACCAAATAATGACGTCAAACTGTCAGTCCTTTTGGATAATTTCAGTATCAGGCTAGAACATAACGATGGCTACGGTCAAACTCGTTTGAGAAGCACGTTTGTTCTCAATGTTTGCTGGGCCGTATTCGGCCAATCGTGAAGAAGTACCCCTACTACACATCTCCTTCACGGGAAGCCAGACCAACGCCATTACATGAACATAGAAGAGCAAACCCGAGACAACAACAAGACAAGATTGGTGTGTGTGTGTGTGTGTGTGTGTGTGTGTGTGTGTGTGTGTGTTGTATTGTCTTTATGTGTTATCAGATAGGTGCGTTTTATTGTCAAAACCTTTTCATTTTATTTTTGACATTTTCTTTAAAAAAAAATAAAGTTATAATTTAATGAAATCAGCAGACTTGTTTAATAAATTAAAGCCATACTTTTGTGGTGACCTTTTGTAATATTATTATTCCGATTGTGGTTGGAATTATATTTCTATCTTAATGTCATAAAACTAGTGACATTATTCTCTCTGATTTGTTTTCTTCTCTATCTACCTCCCATCCCGATTAATTTATTCCTCTTCATTTGCACAACAAATAACACTTATTACTTTTAATTAAATTGCGACCAAGTCAATAAAGGCCATTCTACGAACAGCACATTCGGCCATTTCCGGCTTTCTAAATTCGGAAACTTGGTCATCAACATCATCATTGCCTTTTTCACCCTGGGTCAGGGTATTAGTTGTAGTATATGGCTACACCTCCAAGTGTATTTCGTCAACCCAGCTTCTAAAGTCTTCCTCCGCCCTAAGGATGGTTTCGTAGCCACCTTCAAGTTTGGTAACTGGAAAGTGGAGGACGATGTGATCGTTGGTCTCTGGGGCTGCCTGACATTTCTGGCGGGTATCACTGTATCCAAGTTTCCATCTCACATATTTGATGCAGTTCTGCCATGTCCAGTTATCAGGCGATTTGAGGAAATCCAGTATTTCCTGGCGTTATTGAGTTATTGGGTCAGGGTATAGGCCACAGACAAACAGTTTCCATCCTTCTCTATCCTGAGCTAACTTTTTTAAAAATCTCGTTCCATGTCTCATCACGTCTCTGTTCAGCTTCTTTAATTCTTCTCCATGTTCCTCGTGGCCTTCCCCTTGATCTTCTGCCCTGAGGGTTCCAGTCCAATACTTTCTTTGTTATAGTGGAGTCATTCTTTCTTAGGTTGTGTCCAATCCACCTCCATCGTCTTCTTCCTATTTCCTCTCCCACTGGTTTCTGCTCTGTTCTTTCCCATACTTCTTCATTCTTAATTCAATCCATCCATTTTATTCTGAGTAGCTTACGCATGCACCTGTTTACGAAAAAAATAATTATCCACCTTATAGATAGTATGCGCTTGGCTAAGAAGCTCATAACATTGCCATCTGGAAGTATAACGGACCAACACACAAAACTGTGTGTATCCATGAACGTTTATAGTCGGGTTAATACAGTTCAGTGAACATTACTCATAAACGCGGATGGCAAAAAACAATAACAAAGACCTGAGTGACGTCATCTTCGAACTATCTATACATGCCTGCGATGCATTCCAAGTTTCACATCCATACAGTAGGACAGACTTCGCGTTTGGTGGTTGATCTAAATTTAGCGACGTACTACGCAGGGTCCCATGACTTTGATGTGAGCGCTTTATCAACTGAGCTATCAGTGGCTATATGGTCTAGTGGTATGATACTCGCTTTCGGATCGGAAGGTCCTGGGTTCGAGCCTCGCTCGGCGCATAGTTGAGTCCTTGGAGAAGGCTCTTTACTCACATTCTCTCACAGGTGTAAAATGAGTACCTGGCCGTTAACAGCATTGTCCTGTCCGAAAAAATTATAATATCGCCTTACAGGCGTCATGTCTTGTCCTAAATGTTATATGTTGCTGTTGGACAGGGGATATTGCGCTATATAAAAGCTCTTTTTTTATCGGGACCCAAATGCAAGTCAAACTAGGGTTTTAAAAATTCACTTCAATGACGGACCAAGGCGCTTTTCAATAAAATCCCTATTCAACTTTTTAACCATACCTTAACTTGACATGACCTCGCATTCGTCTGACCGGAAATAAAATTGTGGGAGTGGTCGCTTCCCATCCATTTACAATCAGTTAACGATAGGGAAGTGAGGCATTGTGGGTGGCTGTTATGAACAGACGAGAAAGGATGGGATCGTTCATTTATTATTTATTTATTCAAAGTCAATTATTTACACCGGAGAGTGAAAGCCAAACCTTAAGAATAGGAACTCAAAGATCAATAAGACGCAAACCCAAACCTAGAAGGGGGGGGGGGGGGGGGGGGAGGGGGGGGGGGGGGGAGAGAGACTAGAAAATAGGATTCAACAGCCATGACGTCACTTCCTTCGTAATGACGCATTTGAACTTAGGGAGGGGGGGGGGGGGGGGAGGAGACTAGAAAATGGGATTCAACAGTCATGACATGACGTCACTTCCTTCGTAATGACGCATTTGAATTTAAGGGGGAGGGGAGGGGGGGGGGGGGGAGACTAGAGAAGAGGCTTCAACAGTCATGACGTCACTTCCTTCGTATTGACGCACATTAACTTAGTAACTAACTCTAAACTATCGGAACAATAATGGTGGACGCCCCTATGAAATATTTGTCCGACGAGCATAAAAGTGTATCAAGAGAAGAAAAGCATTGTAAATATGATCATGTTTTGACTTTTTAAAAATACTTTCTGATCACATGACATGTTATGAAAAGTACTAGCCAGCATGAAGAATAAAAAGTACCGATTTTCTTTGTTTAGAACCACGCTGCTCACCGTTGCTGGGTGACGTGACATCAGACTATTGAATCCGATTGGTAATATTATGAGAAATAGCAATACAAAAACATTAACGTTTTGGATATAAAATCCTTCATCAGTAAAAAAAAATAATTCCCAGAGATCAAAATTAAAATTAATGAAACAAAATGTCAGCTCGGTAGCTTACTTCTCTCTTTGTTGTTCTTTTTCTTCTAGCTGATTTCTGGTCTTGTCTTACACGTTCATCTTTAATGCTGCACTTCATTAAAACCGTCTCAGTTAAGGCAATTATAGTGAGATAAATAAACTGGAAATTGTGGTGGAATTAGTAATGATAATAATAATAATGATGATGATGATGATGATAATAATAATAATAATAATAATAATAATAATAATAATAATAATAATAATAATAATAATAATAATAATGATGATGATGATGATGATGATGATGATGATGATGATGATGATGATGATGATGATGATGATAATAATAATAATAATAATAATAATAATAATAATAATAATAATAATAATAATAATAATAATAACACAAACCTAAAAAATGACGTCAAACTGCCAGTCCTAGAGGGTTCTAGCGTAGCCAACGTTATGTTATAGCCTGATACTGAAATCCAAAAGGACTGGCAGTTTGACGTCATTATTTGGGTTTTGCACCGCCTAGTGAGTTGTCGTTAGTAGAGCTCATGGAAACAAGTTATTTCATTGGTTGAACTATTGAATTCAACTCACGATTTGTTTTCTTTTGTGGCAAAAGACTGGCATTTTGACGTCATTTTTTGGTCAGTGTCAGGCCATAACTTTACGAAGGCCACGATCTGAGGCCCCCAGCCCTTCTTGTCAGGACTTGCATCGCTGCTTTGATTATTTGATACCAGGCTGCACTAGAAGAATATCTATATTTTAACTTCGTCATTTACAATTTTCATTTATAGACAGAATGAAGTTGACGTCACTTGGGTTTTTGTTATTGCTTTTTGCCATCCGTGTTTATGAGTAATTCTCACTAATCTATAATATTAACCAGACTATAAACGTTCAAGGTTACACATAGTTTTGTGTGTTGGTCCGTTATAATTCCGGATGGCAATGTTGTGAGCTTCTTAGCCAAGCGCACACTATCTATATAGTGCGAAATCCACTAAATGTTTTCAAAGCGCTTTACAAGAGGTCCCTAGCAAACAGCAATATTTATCATGTAGGACGACATGGCGGCTCATGTCGCCGCAACGCTGTTGACGGCCAGGTACACATTTTACACCTGAGTACTGTGAGAGAATGTGTGTAAAGAAATTTCTCCAAGAACTCCTCTACTATGCGACCCAAAGCGGGACTCAAACCCTGGACCTTTCGATCCGAAGGCAGCAGCAGCTTCTTATGGTTCACACTATTATGTTATGACGATCGACCCAATCAGCAAAGTCCGGTCCGCATTCGTGCACCGTCGCGAACCCGCCTGGTAGCATCGTCACAACACACCTTTCGACTAGATGCTCTGCCGTTTCGGGTTCTTGTCCACAGCGTGGACATAAAGGACAGGAAGTTAGACCCCACTGATGTAACGCACCGGCCGTTAGGCAGCTCCTCGACCGAAGCCGATTCGCAGCTACCCAGTGTCTCCTCTTACTGGTATCAAAGCCTGGCAACTTCTCACCAAGCTTAGAGGAGTGTAGGTCCCCGCCCCCACGAGGGATTGAATTCGTCCAAACCGACTTCCATCTCGTATGTGCAGCTCTGTCCGTAGTCAGGGATTCTGCGTACAAGGGTTGCCGGGACTTATTTCGGCTCGAAACGGGGGCACCGTTCATTATGCGCATGAGAGGGGTATCCCCATTCCCTCTCTCTTTGATCTTACTCAGCCAGTTTCCCGTAATGGTCTCTCTCCGGACATCGGGGGGCTGGATCGCTGCCATTACCGGGCCCCATTCTCTAGGGGTTGTTGCTAGCGTTCCCGACACTATGTGCATCGACTTGCGAAGTTTTACATCCACCTTCTCAACGTTTCTGCTTCTACCCCACACTGGAGCGCAATACTCCGCGGTGGAATAGCATAGTGCCAGGGCGGATGTTCTCAGGAGCGCTTGGCTAGCGCCCCAAGTCGATCCCGCCAGCTTCCTCAGAAGACTATTCCGCTTCTCTATCTTCCGGGCAACCCCTTCGAGATGAGCCCGATAGGTAAGGCTGCGATCCAACGTCACCCCTAAATATTTTGGACGCGGCTCATATGGGAGTGGCTGGTCCCCGACTAGGACATTCAGTTTACGGGTGTGCCAACCACTGCATAAGTGAAATGCAGTGGCCACGGTTTTTGAAGTGTTCATCTTCAGGTACCACTTGTCAAAGTAGGATTTGAGTCTGGTGACGTCCTCGCTGAGTACGCTCTCGAGACGGGTCCACACTTTACTCTGAGTAACGAGTGCCCAGTCGTCTGCGTATCCCAGCCTCAGGGAGGAAGTGTTCGGCATATCGCTAATGTAAACGTTAAACAACATTGGCGCAAGTACCGACCCCTGAGGGACCCCATTCTTCAATTTCCTTACTTTGCTCGTGACGTCTCCCAGCGCGACGTGGAATTGCCTTTCCCCTAAGATCGAAGAGAACAACTTCAAGGTCTTTTTGCACCTTATGATTTTTGCAAGTTTGAGCATTAACCCATCGCACCAGACCGTATCGTACGCCGCTGATAGGTCTATAAACACAGCACCTGTTTGCTGTTTTCTCTCGAACCCGTGCTCAATATGCTCTGTAAGGGCAATGACCTGCTCCGTGGTGCACCTCCCTTCCCTGAAGCCTGCCTGCTCAGGTGGCAGGGCAGCGTCTAGGACCGGCCCCCATCGGTTTAATAGAACACGCTCCAACAATTTGTAAAGACAGCTCAGCAGCGATATGGGTCTGTAACTGTCTGCCTCCTTCGCCGGCTTCCCTGGCTTCAGGATGGCAACTATCTTCGCGTGCTTCCACACTTGTGGAAGCTTTCCTTTTGCAAGGACGTCCGACATTGCCTCTGCTAGCCAGGCCCGTGCCCTGGGGCCCAGATGCGTCACCATATCGGGATATACACCATCTATCCCTGCTGCTTTGCCGTTCTTTACTTCGCTAATGGCTGCACCCACTTCTCGGGGACTGAACGGGGCCGTCCAGTCCGACTCCTCCGCAGGTAGCGAGTCCAAAATCGTTCGGTACGCCTTGCGGACACCGCGCTCAAAAGCCTGATTAGGGACCCGCTTACTACGGTTCTTAATATTCTTGGCAATTGTGTCTGCCTCGCATTCCGGTGCAGCCTTCGCGAAATTCCGATCTGGGTCCAATTTCTTTATCAAACGCCAAGCGTGGCGGCTGGAGTGTGTAAAGTCGAGACTTTCCACGGTCTCCTGCCACCGTTGCTTCCTTCCCTCTGCCAGAGACTGAAGTAGTCTATCGGCTGTGTCCTGAGACTGGGTCTGCTGGTACTCTCGGTACAGCTCTTCCGACTCTGCTGTCCAGCAAGGGGTGTAGAATTTCCGCTTGCCCCGTGGAATAGAGCGTTGAGCGCTCTTAACCAGTAGCCTACTAAATCTGGTTATATTCTTGGACTTGGGAGGAATGGCAGGGCAGACCTGCTCGATATAGGAACTGAATTCCTCCCAGTCAGCCTTCCTGAAATTCCATCTGCAAAGTGGGAGAGACTGCACCCTCGGTATTGTCACCCCAGCTGTGACAAGAACCGGCCTGTGCTGGCTATGCGGAAAGTCCCCGAGGACTGTCCGCTTCACCTGCAGCGGTTCACCGTTCGCGCTTTTCGTTACGAGGGTGAGGTCTGGAGTGTACTCCTTCTTATGGCGGGTACCCCGGAAGGTACCCTTGGCTGTAGGATCGTACACTAGGTGTAGATCATTACAGTCCATCCATGAGCGGAGTTGTCTTCCTGCCTCGTTGCAGTCTCGGTAGCCCCATTCGTGATGGTGGCTATTAAAGTCTCCCAGACAGATGGAAGGATGGCTGACCACCGGTACCGGTGGTGTAGTCCAAGTCGCTCTAGGTGGTTTGTAAATATTATGCAAACACAGTCCACCTACTTCCACGGAAATTCGGTTCACCCCATTGCTGTCCGTTACGCTCTCAATGACCCTTACCTTCGATGGCTCTTTAGCGTAAACGCTAACCCCTCCTTTGAGCCTCGAAGTGTCCTCGCGTTGGACCACCGTATAGCCTGGGATCTGGAATCGGGAAGATTGCGCGCCTGAATAAAGGTGGGTCTCCTGTAAAAGGAGGATATCAACGCAATGAACGGCCAATAGCTTTGATAAAAGCTCATTTTTTGCCATACTCTGGCTCTCGACGTTCAGGGACAATATACGCGTCAGTTCGCCATCCCCGCCGTCGCATTTTCCAATCGGCAGGCCGCGAATCGATTGATGCATGGGACGTTCGCTTTTTTCTCGGACGTGCCGACGACCCGGGCGACACGAACGCGGTATTATTTGGCTAGGCGGCAGACCGCTTCGCCATTGACGGGACTGGTTGGGACTCGACATAAGGACAATAGTGTGGCGCCCGGGATAGGGCTGCTATTCGGGCACCGGGTTTGGATCAAATTTAGTCACACACCGGGGCGAGCAGCTCATGTGGCTCGTTGGCTCGATACCCGGGATGGTCTCGTGACGGTCGACCGGGATTTACACCTTTGCCCTCCCGTGTGCCTCAAGCCCCCTCACCAACTGCAAGGTAAAGATCCACGAGGGGGGATCCGAAGGCGAGAGCCATACCACTAGACCACATAAGAACCGTACTTACTGTCTTAGGGTATATCTCAATCACTTGATGAACTCTTGGATCGGTTGTTATTTTACGATAATATTTAAACCATATTATTTGAATATAATTTTAATGCTACTTTCACTTTCACATCCAAAATCTGAAATAAACAATCAATTCGGTGTTTGTTTTTTTTTACGAAACCCGCCGATACCCGCCGATAGCCATAGTCTCAGGTTCACTCCCCACTGGTGTACACCTTCCTGAGTCTCAGGTTTACTCCCCACTGTTGCCTACTTCTCATAACTTTGCCGGATATTGTCGGGTTTCGCTGGTTTCGAAAAACAGGAAATTCCTTTTTTACGAAACCCAGTCCCAGGTTCACTCCTCAATGGTGTATACTTCCTTGAGTCCCAGGTTCACTCCCCACTGCTGGCTGCTTCCCATAACTTTGTCGGGTTTCGTAAAAAAAGAAACACCCCAATCAATTTTAAAAAGCGTCACTCAAAAGGCCGCTGCAAGTTATCAAGAATACGCTTCAATAGTCGTAACGTCACTTCCCTCGTAATGACGCATTGTTACTTAGTAACTGGCTCTAAACTATCGGGACAATGGCGGACGCCCTTATGAAATATTTCTCCGACGAGCATAAAAGCGTATCCAGAGGGGAAAAAAAATCTGATCATGTTTTGACTTTTACACATTCTGATCACAAGGCATATGAAAAGTTCTAGCATGAAAAATAAAAAGTAAAGATTTTCTTTGTTTAGAACCATGATGGCCGCCGTTGCTGGGCGACGGGACATCAGACTATTGAATCCAATTCCGATCCTGAGCATTATTAAATTTAAATTGAGCATTTATATAGCGCAATATCCACTAAATGTACTCAAAGCGCTTTACAAGGGGTCCCTGACCAACAGCAACACGTAACATGTGGAACGAAACATGACGCCTGTTAGGCGATATTACATTTTTTTTCTGACAGAGACAACGCTGTCAACGGCCAGGTACTCATTTTACACCTAAGTACGGTGAGAGAATGTGAGTAAAAAGCCTTTTCCAAGGACTCAACTATGCGCCAAGCGAGGCTCGAACCCAGGAGCTTCCGATCCGAAAGCGAGTGTCATAACACAGCCGCATTATTCACATTATGTTGTTCCATACAATGCCACCCTTTTCGTATTGGAATAGAATGGTGATGGATGCTCATAATGTACGGGACGGACTAATGACTTGAATATATGAAATACAAACTCGGGCCTCAAGAGTCTAATTACCTCATTTATTTTGGCTTTATGTCTGTGACAAATCGGGCTGCTCCCGGAGCGTCAGTAGAGGCAGATAGCCCGATTTATTCAACATAAAGAAAGACTAGGAGAAAGATTTTTAAAAAAAGAGCTTTTATATAACGCAATATCCACTAAATGTGCTCAAAGCGCTTTACAAGGGGTCCTGGCCAACAGCAACATTTAACATTTAGGACGGGACATGGCGCCTGTTAGGCGATGTTAGATTTCTTTTTTCGGACAGAGACGACGCTGTAAACGGCCAGGTACTCATTTTACACCTGAGTACGGTGAGAGAATGTGAGTAAAGTGTCTTTTCTAAGGACTCAACTATGCGCCGAGCGAGGCTCGAACCCAGGACCTTCCGATACAAAAGCGAGTGTCATACCACTAGACCACATAGCCGCACGCTCGATAGAGGGAACGCGTTGATAATGACCCTGGAAGTGGGAGATCAGGCCGATGCACTGAGCCTATTTTGAAATTTGCTTTAGAAATAGATATAATATGTTCAAAGCTCTTCCCTTCCCAGCTGGGTGTGTCTTTTTTACGAAACCCGACGAAACCTGCCGAAACCCGACGAATCCCGACAAAGTTATGGGAAGTAGGTAGCAGTGGGGAGTGAACCTGGAACTCAGGGAAGTGTACACCATTGGGGAGTGAACCTGGGACTGGGTTTCGTAAAAAAAAGAATTAGTGCTTTTTTACGAAACCCGCCGAAACCCGACAATATCCAGCAAAGTTATGGGAAGTAGGAAGCAGTGGGGAGTGCACCTGGAACTCAGGGAAGTGTAGGTACACCATTGGGGAGTGAACCTGGGACTGGGTTTCGGCGGGTTTCGTAAAAAAGAATTAGTGCTTTTTTTACGAAACCCGCCGAAACCCGGCAATATCCAGCAAAGTTATGGGAAGTAGGTAGCAGTGGGGAGTGCACCTGGAACTCAGGGAAGTGTAGGTACACCATTGGGGAGTGAACCTGGGACTGGGTTTCGGCCGGTTTCGTAAAAAAGAATTAGTGCTTTTTTTACGAAACCCGCCGAAACCCGGCAATATCCAGCAAAGTTATGGGAAGTAGGTAGCAGTGGGGAGTGCACCTGGAACTCAGGGAAGTGTACACCATTGGGGAGTGAACCTGGGACTGGGTTTCGTAAAAAAGAATTAGTGCTTTTTTTACGAAACCCGCCGAAACCCGGCAATATCCAGCAAAGTTATGGGAAGTAGGTAGCAGTGGGGAGTGCACCTGGAACTCAGGGAAGTGTACACCATTGGGGAGTGAACCTGGGACTGGGTTTCGGCGGGTTTCGTAAAAAAGAATTAGTGCTTTTTTACTCCCAATGGTGTCCATCTCCCTTTAGTCCCAGCTTTATTTCCCACTGATATCCTTTTTACATAGTCCCAGGTTCACTCCCCACTGGCGCCCACCTCCAAAAGGTAGTGTCAGGTTCATTCTCCTCTGGTACCAAACTCTCATATCCGTGGCAGGGGTGACTTTTTGTCCCCCAAAATTTTTTTTGTGGGGTAGTTTTAAAATTAAAAAAAAATTATTTCTTATTTATTACAACAAGTGAAACGAAACCGAAGTAAGAAAAAAGGATAATCAACTATCTACGAATGAAACCAAAAAAAAATAAATTTTAAAAAAATACCTGAGATTCCTTTAAAAGATAAGAACTAATATAGTCTTAATCTGTTGATTCCAAAATTAAATCAACGGTATCCATCTCCCTTTAGTCCCAGGTTTATTTCCCACTGATATCCTTTTTCCATAGTCCCAGGTTCACTCCCCACTGGCGCCCACCTCCTATACTGTCAGGTTCATTCTCCTCTGGTAATCAACTCCCATATCCGGCTTCAACTTTCAATGGTATCCATCTCCCTTTAGTCCCAGGTTTATTTCCCACTGATATCCTTTTTACATATTCCCAGGTTCACTCCCCACTGGTGTACACCGCCCTGATTCCCAGGTTCACCCCCCCCCCCCCCCCCCCCCCCCCCCCACTGTTGCCTAGTTCCCATAACTTTGTCGGATATTGTCAGGTTTCATCGTGGTTCGTCGGGTTTCTGCGGGTTTCGTAGAAAAGCACTGATTGATTTTTTACGAAACCCGCCGATAACCATAGTCTCAGGTTCACTCCCGACTGGTGTACACTTCCCTGAGTCTCAGGTTCACTCCCCACAGTTGTCTACTTCCCATAACTTTGCTGGATATTGCCGGGTTTCGGCGGATTTCGTAAAAAAGCACTAATTCTTTTTTTACGAAATCCGCCGAAACGCAGTCCCAGGTTCACTTCCCTGAGTTCCAGGTTCACTCCCCATTGCTACCTACTTCTCATAACTTTGTCGGGATTCGTCGGGTTTCGGCAGGTTTCGGCGGGTTTCGTAAAAAAGACACACCGAGACCCATGAGTGCTGCACTAATTTAAATTTAGGCTAATCTACCACTGCCATTTATCAGTCATCAGGGCTGGGATTACCCGCCCAAATCATTACTCGGGTAATACCCGGGTAGTGGTCTGATTACCCGCCCAAATCATTACACGGGTAATACCCGGGTAGTCGTCTGATTACCCGGGTACCCGTGGCAGGGGTGACATTTTGTCCCCAAAATTTTTTTTTGTGGGGTACCTATTTTTAAAATTAAAAAAAAAAAAATTCTTATTTCTTACAACAAATGAAACGAAACTGAAGTAAGAAAAAAGGATAATCAACTACAATGAAACCAAAAAAATAAATAAATAAAAATAAATTTAAAAAAAAACCAAAAAAAAAACCTGAGATTCCTTTAAAAGATAAAAACTAGAATATAGACTAGTCTTAATCTGTTGATTCCAAAATTGAATCAAATGTGTATTAACAAATAAAAAAAAAAACCCAATGTAATTGAAAAATAAAGGAGGAAAATCTTTTGAAAATGTCATGTGATTGTAAATATGTAAATCAAAATTGTATTACTTCCAGTTTTTGTTCAAAAATATTAATTTGTCAACAGAGCTTTCGTTCAAGCAACTTCTTTTTGCCGAGATGAGCTCTCCGGTCTTGGAAAATATTCTCTCCGACGGAACACTTGTGGCAGGAATGTGTAGAAGTTTCTTGGCCTCTTTGCTCAAGCCAGGGAACAATAGCTCGTGCTCACTCTACCACTCAAAGGATTTTACCTCATTACTCTTCAAAACTGGCATTTCAAATTATCTTCTTCCATTTGTTGAAGCGGGTACTCGTTACCCGCCCCTTTTACCCGAGTACCCGGTTTAACTTTATTACCCGCGGGTACCCGCCCAGACCTATTAGTATTAGTAGGCCTGTTCCTACCCGGGTAATTTATTACCCGGGTAGGATCCGGGTAATGGTTCCCAATTACCCGGGTACCCGCCATGAAAAAAAAAAAAAAAAAAAAAAAAAAAGGGGGGGGGGGGGGGGGGGGGGGGGGGAGGTTGGCTGATATGGCGGGTTTTTTCTGTTTGTCTGTTTGGTTTTTGTTTTGTTTTTTTCTTGTTTTTTTAAGCATATCTTTATTTGAACAAAATGTAGAAAAAAGATATAACAAAATATTAAGAATCAAAACAAAAAATAAAGACTTTGCAACAACTCAACGATTGAGAAAATCAAGGCAAAAGGGGTATAAAAAAAAAATTTCCTTCATTAGCAATTCTTGTTCAAAAAGATCAACTTGTCAATGTGGCTTTCACCGAGACAGCTTCTCTTAGCAGAAATCAGTTCTCCCGTTTTTATCTTTTCTGTCAAAATAATTCCATGAAAGGGATTTTGTCTGGGACGACATAGTGACAGATGCGTGATTAATTACTCAGCGTCGCAATGTCGTGTGTGTGTGAAAACAATAGCTGGGGGGTGTTTTTATAGTCCCCATCTCGAGTTCTTGGAAGGACGTTCATTAGTTTCGATTTCCGAGAGAAAGTTGACTTCTTGGAATCAGGTTGATTCCTAACTTATTCCTAGCTATTGGAAAGCCCATAATGTAATCAATAATTTTATTTTGATTACGGATAGTGTTTTTAAAACTTAAATATGATTGAATTATATTCTATAAACCAATAAAATAACGTAGTATTAAAGAGAAATTGAAAAATACCCGGGTACCCGAGGATTCTACCCGGGTACCCGAAACATTCTGCAATATCCGGGTACCCGGGTAGGACCCAGGTACCCGCACAGCCCTTGTCAGCAGAGGTGTTTTCGCCTTGGCGTGAGGATAGGATTTCGTTGGAACAAATTCTAAAATCGAAATCTTTTGAAGTGAGTATTTTGATGTTAGTGATAGTTACTGGCATGGCAATGTCACAATGACCCTCTCTAATGCCATTTTCGAAAGGAAGATAATTTTTTTCCACTTTAACATGTGCAATTTTTTCACAGCAGATGTTTGTTTTTGTTAAAATAAAAAAGAGTAGTACAAGAATGCTAAGGTCAACACTTTCACACCTTTCGCTTACATGATTGATCAGAGTTATCGTTCGTCGTGCAAAGTTTGTTGTGAAAAGTGGTTCTATTGTTTCGCATAATTCGATGTCGGTGAATCTTGAAATATTATTTCGTTTAATTAAGATAGTATATCATATGTAGATTAACCTTTATTATCTAGGAGTTTGTTAGGTCACATGGGTGTCGGCAACTTCCATTGAATAGAAATTATCAGACGGAAATAAAATTATAAGATAAATTATAATATTGATTAATAATAATAATAATAATAATAATAATAATAATAATAATAATAATAATAATAATAATAATAATAATAATAATAAAAATAACAACAACAACTACAATAATAATAATAATAATAATAATAATAATAATAATAATAATAATAATAATAATAATAATAATGATGATAATAATGGTGATGATAATAATAATAATAGTAATTGTAATAATAATAATGATAATAACAATAATAATAATAATAATGATAATAATAATAATAACAATAATAGTAATCCCATAGTCCTGGGTTCACTCCCCACTGGTATCCACCTCCCATAGTCCCGGGTTCAATCCCCACAGGAGTCCATCTCCCATAGCCTTGGGTTCAATTCCTATTGGTGTCCACCTCTCATAGTCCCAGGTTCACTCCCCATTGGTGTCCACCTCTCATAGTCCCGGGTTCACTCCCCATTGGTGTCCACCTCTCATAGTCCCGGGTTCACTCCCCATTGGTGTCCACCTCTCATAGTCCCGGGTTCACTCCCCATTGGTGTCCACCTCTCATAGTCCCGGGCTCACTCCCCAGTGGTGTCAACCTCTCATAGCCCTGAAGTCAATCCCTGTGTAGTCCACCTCCCATAGTCCCAGGTTCAATCCCCACTGGTATCCACCTCCCATAGCCTTGGGTTCAATTCCTATTGGTGTCCACCTTCTATAGACAATCTTCTTATTAAAAAAACAAAGTAGTCTTACATTTACATAAATAACAATGCGAAATTGAATGTAAGCTTCAATTTAATATTCGAAAACAGATAAAATGGACGTTCGGGTTTCCCCTTTGTCAACAAAACAGGATGAATGAAACACCACAGATGTATGTAGTTTTTAATTCATCCTGTTTTGTTGATAAAGGGGAAACCTGAAACGTCCATTTTATCTGTTTTCGTATAATATTAAATTGAAGCTTACATTCAATTTCACATTGTTTTTTATTTCTTCCAGATTCCAGCAGCAACATTTACATTACATTTACACATGATATATTACACATGATATCATATTACACATGATATCATATTACACATGATATCATATTACACAGGATATCATATTACACATGATATCATATTACACATGATATCATATTACACAGGATATCATATTACACAGGATATCATATTACACAGGATATCATATTACACATGATATCATATTACACATGATATCATATTACACAGGATATCATATTACACAGGATATCATATTACAAAGGATATCATATTACACATGATTTCATATTACACAGGATATCATATTACACATGATATCATATTACACAGGATATCATATTACACATGATATCATATTACACAGGATATCATATTACAAAGGATATCATATTACACATGATATCATATTACACATGATGTCATATTACACATGATATCATATTACACAGGATATCATATTACAAAGGATATCATATTACACATGATATCATATTACACATGATATCATATTACACATGATATCATATTACACATGATATCATATTACACAGGATATCATATTACACATGATATCATATTACACATGATATCATATTACACAGGATATCATATTACACATGATATCATATTACACATGATATCATATTACACATGATATCATATTACACATGATATCATATTACACAGGATATCATATTACACAGGATATCATATTACACAGGATATCATATTCAGCATGGCAATCTATTGTGGTGCCGTGAACTCAGTCATGCATAGAGAGAAATTCAAAGCTTTAACTTCGTCAAAGAGAGATACTGTGTGTTATCATAAATCATATATGCACATGTTAAGTAAAGATATGATTGGCAGACAGATAACATCGTGTCACACATGGTGGGCATTGACATCAGATAATAAATTTAAACCGTAATACACAAGTAGCAAGCTCATTTCATCCCTCAATCACTCGTGTTTCATTGTAATACTTTCTTGAAATGATTGGGTGCTCAAGGATAGGACAGTTAATATCCACACAAGTTTTGTACAATATTATTCAATATACCAAAACAAAACAAATATCCACACAAGTTTTGTACAATATTATTCAATATACCAAAACAAAACAAATATCCACACAAGTTTTGTACAATGTTATTCAATATACCAAAACAAAACAAATATCCACACAAGTTTTGTACAATATTATTCAATATACCAAAACAAAACAAATATCCACACAAGTTTTGTACAATGTTATTCAATATACCAAAACAAAACAAATATCCACACAAGTTTTGTACAATATTATTCAATATACCAAAACAAAACAAATATCCACACAAGTTTTGTACAATATTATTCAATATACCAAAACAAAACAAATATCCACACAAGTTTTGTACAATGTTATTCAATATACCAAACAAAACAAATATCCACACAAGTTTTGTACAATATTATTCAATATACCAAAACAAAACAAATATCCACACAAGTTTTGTACAATATTATTCAATATACCAAAACAAAACAAATATCCACACAAGTTTTGTACAATATTATTCAATATACCAAAACAAAACAAATATCCACACAAGTTTTGTACAATATTATTCAATATACCAAAACAAAACAAAACAAATATCCACACAAGTTTTGTACAATGTTATTCAATATACCAAAACAAAACAAAACAAATATCCACACAAGTTTTGTACAATATTATTCAAAAAACCAAAACAAAACAAATATCCACACAAGTTTTGTACAATGTTATTCAATATACCAAAACAAAACAAATATCCACACAAGTTTTGTACAATATTATTCAATATACCAAAACAAAACAAATATCCACACAAGTTTTGTACAATGTTATTCAATATACCAAAACAAAACAAATATCCACACAAGTTTTGTACAATGTTATTCAATATACCAAAACAAAACAAATTTCCACACAAGTTTTGTACAATATTATTCAATATACCAAAACAAAACAAATATCCACACAAGTTTTGTACAATGTTATTCAATAAACCAAAACAAAAGCAGTCATCCTCAATTTGGTACAACGTCCAGATGACCCAGACTCAGGAGATAACTTTTAAGAATGAATTTAACTTTTATGGCAGTTTAAAATAGATTAACATTGAATACACTTGCCAACCATCTTATCTTTATGGTACCATTTTGTACACCAACCCGATCCCTCTGTTCGTCATTTGATGGAATATTACTTGTTATTCAAGGAAAGAGCTCTTGCTTGTCGTCATATTTTTCTAAAAACGTCCCGAACCTCTGGAACAAACCGCAAAACAAATTACGGGTGTTCTTCATCGGAAGATATGTTTAAAAAGCACCTTATAACTTTGTTCTTTTTCAAATTGAACTGTTGATGCCCCTGTAAATCTCTCTGATCACTTCCTTGTGATATGGTAGAGCACTCAACAAATACAATTTATTATTATTATTATTATTATTATTATTATGATTAACACTTTTGTTCAAATCAATGGTTAAATTACAAAATTGCGCAATCGTCAAAGTTCCCAATTTTACTTATTTAAAATTAGAATTCTATTTTCTGCATCTTAGTCTTAGTCACAGATTTAGTCAGACAGGGGTTGAATTTTTAGCCAATCCCTCTCTAAATAGTTGTTTTGTGTAATATATTTTATTCTGGGTGGGATTCCCGACCTCCTATGCCCATAGTGGGCAGGGAAGTGCTTGCTGTGTCTTCTATCCCCCTGTTTTCCAATTGCTTTCTGTCTTTGTCTTGGAATGAGATTACTTAGTTTTGTCCTGACTCTGGCCTGAGTTCTTGGCTGGGAGGGAAACGGAATGTATAGTTATAGTTTTGGGAGATAATTTTTTTTTTTTTTTGCTTGTAAATCATCTCTCTGTTATGTACAGGTATTTTTTTTATTTTTAACATTTGATTGTATTCCTCTTAGTGGGATCTTGTGCTGGTGTCTGGGTGAGACTTTTAGGTGATCTCAAACTAAGTACACTGTGTGCTCTTGGAATCTAAATCTGTTCCCTCATTGAACCATTCCCCTTTGTCTAACTTTTTCCTCAAGTCCTTTAATTGCACATCTAGAATGTTTTACGGTCCAATTTTCTTCCTTTTTATTGGCGTTGATATGTTCTGCCTATATGTGTTGCAAGCGCAAAACAAACAAAACAAAACATATTTTATTGATGTCTATTCTATTGGGTAATGTAATCGTTGCTTTGAACTCACTCCCCACTGGTGTCCACCTGCCATAGTCTATTGGGTAGCACATTTGACCTGTACATTGAGCTTTGATTCCCAATCCAAGAAGGCAGACTCGATTTTTTCTTACATTATGTGTCATGTGCTCCATGCTGAACCGGATGGCTCTTGATATAAAATGACACTGAAGTCTCACTGAAGGTTGGCATATTCATCATCATCATCATCATTGCCTTTTTCACCCTGGGTCAGGGTATAGGCCACAGACAAACAGTTTCCATCCTTCTCTATCCCGAGCTAACTTTTTAATCTCATTCCATGTCTTACCACTTCTCTGTATATCAGCTTCTTTAATTCTTCTCCATGTTCCTCGTGGCCTTCCCCTTGATCTTCTGCCCTGAGGGTTCCAGTCCAATACTTTCTTTGTTATAGTGGAGTCATTCTTTCTAAGCGTGTGTCCAATCCACCTCCATTGTCTTCTTCCTGTTTCCTCTCCCACTGATTTCTGCTATGTTCTTTTCCATACTTCTTCATTTTTTATTCTATTCATCCATTTTATTCTGAGTTGACATATTAGAGGATTTTATTTTTGAAAATATTTTCTTATAATATAACCAAAAGGGGAACCAATATGTAAGACAAGGGCTATGCACTAACAATAGTAGGTTAAACATATTATAATTTACATAAAAGAGTTGAATAGGGTCTTTAAGGGGGTATAATTCATATAAAAAACCAACTCAATGAAAATATAATTATATGATTATATTCCTTTGATCATTCATACAATAATTCTATAAATAAAAGTCAATCATCACATTTTGCTTCTGGTTTACCTGGCTCTATACACATCTTTACAGATAAATCTCCTGTACCAGTGCCTTATCCCAAATTTTTTACTCTTATATTTGAAAAATAAAAATAAAAACCACTTCCACGTTACACTATATCTGTTTTAAAGGTTTTCATCATCCATCGTGGCTTGTGCTCTTGAGCACGTTGCCGGTCAGCTGTCTCCACGAATCACGATCCTCTGCGGTGCGCATGAAAATTGTGTTGCTTTTTAAGTCTCATTTGGCCATTCTTAGGTTATTTAGATAAGTCATTCTTTGTCTTCCTCTAGCTCTCTTTCCTTCCATCATCCCAGATGTTACCAACTTTTCTATTCCATCTCTTCTCCACACATGTCCCAGAAAGCGTAACTGTCTCTTAAAGGTTTTAGATAAAATAAAAGAATGCATAAATAAATAAATAAATAAATAAAATTAAATTCCCTATGTTCATCCCATAGGGGAAATTTTTCTCGAGGGTCTATTCCAAGGGAAGACTGGAATGACCCAGGCGTCAGCCGCAGTGCAGCGCCACAAATTGAGCTAGGGCGAGGTGACTTGCTCAAGGCCACACATCGCAACGGCAGGGGATCGAACTCGGTACTTTCGGGTATGAAGCAAAGACTATACCTCTGACCCACGCTGATCCCTGACATGCTAATTATTTCCAATTTTATGGAAACGGTTGTCAATATTGGAAGTAACAAAATAATGATTCGTTACATTTTCAAGGATATGATTAAAAGTAGTCCGTCAGAGCCATTGCACCCATGGAGCTGGCGTTTATCTCGGTTTCTATTGCATGAAACGGACAATAGCAATTGCTTGCTATCCTTGGATAGGACACTAGTTTATCGCAACACACTTTCTGCCAAATCTAACAGACTCAGCTGTGTGGACAGGGGGGTCAGAAAAAAATCTTGGCTGCACCTTGGATCGAACTTGGTCCCTTTGTGTGTGAAGCGAGTGCTCTACCAACTGAGCTATTAGGGTCCCCAGGATATAATAAATAATCCACATTCTCTTGCTGTTTTTCTCCCACAGGTACGTCGTAAGATCAATCAGAGCTCACATTGAATTTGAATCATGTCATCGTCTGAAAGAAAACGGGTGGCTGTCATAGGATCAGGTTCCAGTGGTTTGCCAGCCATCAAATCTTGCCTGGACGAAGGTTTGGAGCCCGTCTGCTTTGAAAGGACAAATGAAATTGGAGGCATCTGGAATTTCACAGAGAATCCCATTGAAGGGCAAGCATGTGTCATGAAGACTACAGTTGGCAACACGTGTAAGGAGATGATGTGTTACAGCGACTACCCCATCCCTGATGATTACCCTATATTCATGCAGCACACACAGGTCAGTGTGCTGAAGGTCAAGTTGTTAGATGTGGATGCCATGATTGCATAGAGTTATTATGATTTCCACCGCAGACTGTATTTTCCATGAAAATTCAAGAGTTTCTGCCTAAACGCCAGTCTGGGAAGCAAAAAAAAGTGGGCATGAGGGGTAGGGGGTTGAGGGGGGGGGGGACTTGTATAAAATGCTCCATGATGCATTTATTATTAAGATTTAGAGTTCCATCATATTCTACATCCGAGCCTGACCTTTGCATTACAGATTTCTTATGTACATGTTTTCTTTCTGAATTCTTTTGATATTTTTTTGTTTGTATTCACATGTTGATTATTCACAATTCACACATTTATTTTTATTTTATTCATTTAATCCACGTGTACCTACTTACCTATACAACAGACAAGCCTTTTTGAAAATTTAAAAATTCGTAGTTTTCAGGAGATACAATAATTGTAGTCGCTATTGCTAACTTTACAGATCAACAATTTGCTCTCACGATGATTAGAAGGTACTCCATAATAAATCCTTATAATTATACACTCTGTCATCAACTTTTATTTTCAATAATAATAATAATAATAATAATAATAATAATAATAATAATAATATAATAATAATATAATAATAATAATAATAATAATAGATAATAATAATATAATAATAATATATATAATAATAATAATAATAATAATAATAATACAATGATGATAAATAATAATAATAATAATAATAATAATAATAATAAATAATAATAATAATAATAATAATAATAATAATAATAATTAAATGGCATTTATATAGGGCTTTACCCCGTCGTCACAGGCTCCAAGCCCTTTACAGTGACATACAACAACACATCTTACAGTCAGACAGACACGACTCGGAAAAGTTCACGGAGTTTTGAAACTGGAGCCAAAATTTCGTAATTCTACGATTTTTTCATAGAAATAGGCAGGTCTGCTTGTACAGGCAACAAAAAGGCACGTTGGCCTTGATATGGGTCACGTGTCACACCATGACACATGATGTGTTAACACATTTACTGTCTCTCTCCAAACACAGTTTGATACCTATGGAAACTTGACTGTCAGTGGTCGCACGTCTCACATGAACTTTCCCTTTTCTGTTGTTTTTCTTTTATTCCAATTATAAAAGTTTTCTTTGTTTTTTTTTTTGTTTTTTTTTTTAATAGTATATATTGAAAGGTGTATCTAGTTCTCACCATATAAGTGATTAGTTTTCATTTATTTATTTTTCAGGTTTTCTCTTATTTCAAATTGTATGCAGATGCCTTCAAACTACGGGATTACATTCGATTCAACACAGAAGTTTTGACAGTCAAGAAAGCCGATGATTTTGTCACAACAGGTCGATGGGAAATTCAGTCACAGAATCTCGAAACCAAAGAGACAAAAACTGAAATTTTTGATGGCGTTTTGGTGTGTTCGGGTCATCATGCTGAAAAACACGACCCAGAGTTGCCGGGATTGAAAAGTTTTAAAGGAAAGGTAAGGAAAGTTTCTTATTTCATGACAAATAAACTAAATGAATATTAAAAGCTGGATGGATCATGCACAGGGACAGCGTGGCTAAGTGGTATGGTCTTTGCTTTGTACCCAAAAGGTATTGAGTTCGAGTACCCACTGTGCTGTGTGGCCTTGAGCACGTCATTTCGCTAAATTTCCCCATATGGGATTAAAAAATGGAATTTTATTTTTTTATTTTATTTTATGTAGTCTGATAGTTGACACTTGCCTTCAGATCAGAAGTTTCTGGGTTCAAGCCTGCTCTGCGCGGTGCATAGTTGAGTCCTTGGAAAAGGCTCTTTACTCACATTGTCTCACCATGCTCAAGTGTAAAATTAGTACCTGGTCGTTTAACTTACTTACTTACTTACTTATCCGAACCAGCGACCACCTGAGCTCTAGCCCTTCGGTCTTGTGCCATGACGTAGAAGTTAGACGTCTTTTGTAGTCGTTCCAGGTGACTTTTAAGTGTTTTACTGATGCTTGGATTTGGTGGGAGGAATGTACATCTCAGGTCTTCAAGAGGTTGACATTCAAGCAAGTGGTGTGTTACTGTTTCATTGGGGTGTTGACATAGTGGGCAGGAAGGGGATGTGTCTTTTGTAATTTTGCTTAAATGGTTGTTGAGCGGTATGTGTTGTGTTCTTAGTTGAAAGATGATGTTTTGCTGGTGTCTTCTGAGCTTATTTAGGCAATCAGTCTTTACAGGATTGGTCATATGGGAGAACATTAACGTCTACCCGTGGTGCTCATTGCCCACTGGTCGTTTAACAGCTTTGTCTTTGTAGAAAAAATTGTAATATTGCCTATCAGGCTGTGTGTCTCATCCTGCATGTTTTGTGTAGCTGTGGACCAGGGATCCTTTGTAAAACTAACACTTTAAGTACATTTAGTGGATATTGCGGTATATAAAATTTCAAGTTGTATTATTTATTTATTTATGGATAGAAAACTCAACAGAAGTGGAAAAGAATGAATGAATGAATGAATTTATATAGCGCCTAGATCCACAATGTGCTCAGAGGCGCTTTACAATGCAAATAAAACACAACATTAAATTGATAATTTAAGCATACAATCTATCATATTGGAATAGAATTAATCAATTTGTAATTTAATTACCACGCACTGTGCTACAAGATGAAAATTTAGGATATCTATAACATGTAGGCCTAATAGAAATGTTAAACATCAAATGATTTTCTAAAGAGATGTGTTTTAAGTTTCTTTTTAAAGTTTTCAAATGTCGGACATTTTAGTGTCAGAAATTAGTGTCATGGTAAGAATTTCCTTGTGTCCTGACTGTGTTAAGTTGTAAAGCGATAGATGGATCATCGTGCCTGGATAATTAAGGGACTTTATTACAACAGTACACGTTTTGAGCAGCTATGGCCCATCAAAGCCGATAAAAATTAATAAAAGACAGAAACGGACGCTAAATAGTGTCGAAAGCGCCGTTAAACACATAAAAAACAAAAACAAACAAATGGACATCCTCTCATTAATTCTTTTATCTCTTTTGGCTTCACAGATTATTGTCATCAATTAGCTACAGGGCGGGGGGGGGGGGGGGGGGGGGGGAGGGAGAGTGAGAGAGAGAAAGAGAGAGGGAGAGAAAGAGAGAGAGAGTGGGGGGGGGGAGGTCTGACTAAGCAGAAACTCATGACTATATTAAAAGAAAGTGTTGAAGATATTCTGCTATGAAACAAAAAACTTTTAAATATTTTTTTTTGGGAGGGGGGGGGGGGGGGGGGGGAGTGCGTGTGTTGAAAAATAAAAGATAAATGGGGAAATTGTCAAAATTGTATCTCATAAATGAACATGTTGTTATTTATACATTTTTGTTGTTATATATGAAATTAATGTGAAATGCCATTCCATTTAAAATTCATTTCATCACACTATATTTAAATCTATCCACCCCCCCTCCCCCCACCCCTTTTCCCAATTGTTCCCGTCCTACACAGGTTTTTCATTCCCATGACTACCGAGATCCACACAAAATGCAGGACAAACGCGTCGTCATTGTCGGTATGGGCGACTCAGCTGTAGACATTGCTGTTGAGTTGAGTCGAATCGCATCACAGGTTGTTTTTCCTTTTTATTTGTTATTTATTTACTTATTTATTTATTCATTGAGTTGAGTCGAATTGCATCACAGGTAGTTTTTCCTTTTTATTCTTTATTTATTTACTTATTTATTTATTCATTGAGTTGAGTCGAATCGCATCACAGGTAGTTTTTCCTTTTTATTCTTTATTTATTTACTTATTCATTTGCATCAAAATTGCCTTTTTCATTGTATAATGCAAAAAGCTTGAATTTTTCCCATATCGTTAGTTCTGTCATTATTCATCGTATTGCTTAGAACAGCAGACATAACCATTTTCACCATTGTCATGTGACCATAGCATCATAATATCATCACGAGCCCCATCACTATATTATTGCCTCATAGTCCAGTCATATGACAATTATTGTCCTGTCACCTGCCAGTCAAAGGTTCGAGTCCAGTGCAGGACATTTTAAATTTTTTACACCCTACTCACTTGATAATTGAATATCTGGTGATCACCAGAATTGTCTCGTCCTTTGTGTTCAGTGTTGTTGTTGGCTTGGGACCCAGTGTAAAACACTTTGATCAGAATTAGTGAATATTGCATTATATATTATATTTTCAGACAAAAACAACGCTGTTCACGGACAGATACTCATTTTACACCTGAGTACAGTTAGAGAATGTGAGTAAAGAGCCTATTCCAAGGACTCAAATATGCGCCCTAAAACGAGTGTCATACCACAAGACCACATAGTCTCATAGGGGCAGTAGGAGTTCCAAAGAGAGATGAGAGTCATAAAAATCTCCAGTTTTTTACCTTGACTTCCAAGCATTGTTATGTATTGTGTTTTGTCTTAACAATTATTTCAATCATCTCATACTCATCGTGCAATTATTTATGAGGCTTTTAGAGCTGTTTGTATATTGGAATTGGCATGTAGAAAGGAAATGAATTGTTATTGTGTCAAAATCATCGTTTGTCCTAAAGAATCTGGGTGGGGATCCTGACCTCCCATAGTGGGCAGGGAGGTACATGCTGTGTCTTCTATCCCCCCATACCCGTTTTCCAATTGTTTCCTGTCATTGTCTTGGAATGAGATTACTTAGTTTTGTCCTGATCCTGGCCCCAGAGTTCCTTGGCTGGGAGTGAAACAGTCGAATGTATAGTTATAGTTTTGGGAGATGATATTTTTTTCCTTGTAAATCATCTCTCTGTTATGCATTGTATTATGTTTAGTTTACATATTATATTATATGATTGGTTAACATTTGAGTGTATTCCTCTTAGTTTGGACCTGTGCTTGTGTCTGGATGAGACTTTTAGGTGATCTCAAACTAAGTACTTTGACGGTGTGCTCTTGGAATCTACATCTGTTCCCTATTTGAACCAATTCCCCTTTATCTCACCTTTTCTTTTGTGCTTTAATTGTAATTCCAGAATTTTTTACTATCCCATTTTCTTCCTTTTTACTGGTGCTGATATGACCTTAATGTGTTGCAAGCGGCGTAAAACCCTTTAAAAAAAATGTCCAAAAGAATAGACTCAAATTGTCCACCTATGCTTTTATTTGTGTTGATTTATTAAGAGTAAGAGGATCTTAAATTCAGCTTTATGATTATCTTTTTGTTTTGTTGTTGTTGTTATTATTATTATTATTATCATCATCATCATCATCATCATGATCATCATCATCATCATCATCATCATCATCATTCCTTTTGCTGAGGATGCATACCATACCAGCATCTATGTAAGACTTACGGTTCTACAGGAGATCTGCCTTTCTCCTCTCCTGGATCTAGTTCTATCTGTGGTACTTTGTTTTGCAAGCACCAAGAGTCTTCCTGTTTTCGATGCACTCAATATCTACCATTCTATCCATCCTTATATGAAGACCTTAATTGTTTCAGGCACCATCAAACTTTTAACATTGAACCCCAATGTTGTATTTTTCAGGTCTATTTGAGTACAAGGAAAGGGACCTGGATTTTTAGTCGAGTATCGGACAACGGTTATCCACTGGACATGCTGTTTAATAATAAAGCCCAGCAAATAGTCACAAATCTCATGGGTGTGGGTCTGCTCAATCAATTCATGAAATATAAACTGAATCAACGGATTGACCATGACCTTTACAGGTTTGCTGTCATTGTCAGTCTGTGTTTATATGTGACCCACCGTATCAAAGCGGTATTATGTCGGGATTCACTTGGTAAGGGAAATTGAATTCATAGCCACAAATATCCAACTTGGGTTTAATAACTATACTTTATGGTGGAGTATAAAGACTATTTCTTGCTTTGCAAAATCTTCTAAAGTCCAATTTTCATCATTCTATCTCTAAATTCACTTTTTGGGGTCTGAATCATCCCGACATAATACTGTTTTGAGACGGAGGGTCACATATGGTGCTTCAAATTTTGATTTTGATTTTGCTTTTGAGTTTTTATATGAGATTAATGTTATTATTACACTCCAGCACGGTTTCTTCGAACACTCGGTTTCCTCAAACCCTTCGAATGTCCCAATTTTTTTCCTTATTATTCTTTGCTATCATTCCATTCCTTCCTTAAACTAATTTTTACCCCGAACACGGTTTCCTTGAACTAATTAATAAATTGAGCTCTTATATAACGCAATATCCACTAAATGTGCTCAAAGCGCTTTACAAGAGGTCCCTGTTCAACAGCAACATTTAACATGTAGGACGAGACATGACGCCTGTTAGGCGATATTACAATTTTTCGGACAAAGACAACGCTGTTAATGGCCAGGTACTCATTTTACACCTGAGTGTGGTGAGAGAATGTGAGTAAAGAGCCTTTTCCAAGGACTCAACTATGCGCCGAGCGAGGCTCAAACCCAGGACCTTCCGATCGGAAAGCGAGTGTCATACCACTAGACCACATAGCCGCACAATTTCACCCAGCCATGTAAAAAATTGTATTAATTGAAAGATTAAGATAAAATGTGACCTGCGATTTCGACCAATGATGATTTACTGTGACATTGACATTACCTATGTGTTGATTTAACTACATTGCATGTGTGTGTGTATACAATATGATACACCACACACACACACACACACACATAAACATACTCCATCGCCATTTCGCATATCCGACACCTCTCTGCTCATTCTTATCACTTCCCCATTCGTTCTAATTTAAATACGACGCACCATGATTTGTTAATGCTTGGCTACAACAGTAAATTAATGTTGTGTAAACAGCAACACCTCCCCCCTTTCCACACACACACACACACCAACTATCTCCCTCAACATAGGTAATAAAGTAAATGAATAATAAATTTCCCTTTCCGGGTGGGGTTTCCTACCTCCCATAGAGGGTAGGGAGGTTACTGTGTCTTCTATCCCTCTGTATCTGTTTTCCAACTTGCTTTCTGTCTTTGTCTTGGAATGAGATTACTTGGTTTTGTCCTGGCCCTCGCTGGATACCTGGCTGGGAGGGAAACAATCAAATGTTTAGTTAGTTTTGGGAGATGATAATTTTTTCCTTGTAAATCATCTCTCTTTTTGCACTGTTTTATGTTTTGTTTACGTATCATATATGATTTGTAAACATTTGAGTGTATTCCTCTAAGTGGGGACCTGTGCTTGTGTCTTGATGAGACTTTTAGAGATCTCAAACTAAGTACACTGATGGTGTGCTCTTGGAATCTACATCTGTTCCCTGTTTGATTAAATTCCCCTTTGTCTTGCTTATTCTTGGGTGCTTTAATTGTAATTCTAGAACTTTTTACTATCCCATTTTCTTTCTTTTTACTGGCCCTGATATGACCAAATGTGTTGCAAGCACCGTAAAACCCTCTTAAAAAATTTAAAACAAACAAAGTTACCTTTATTCACCCTCAAGCTGAGATTTGTCTTAGGTTATATTACAAGGGAAGACTTGAATAGCAACAAGTGTCAAACGCAGTTCAGAGCCGCAAATTGAGCTATGAAGATTCGAACTAGATATCTTTCTGGTTCAAAGCTAAGACTATACCACTGAGCTCACTGCCCCCTCTCCATCAAGTTGTTTTGGCAAGGCTCGGTTTCCTTGAACGACGGTTTCCTCAAACTTTTTTACATGTCCTGAGGAGTTCGAGGAAATTGTTGTTGCGTTGTTGTTTTATTATTATTATTATTATTATTATTTATTATTATTATTATTATTATTATTATTATTATTATTATTATTATTATTATTATTATTATTCATTATGATTATTATGATTATGATTATTATTATTATTATTATGATTATTATTATTATTATTATTATTATTATTATTATTATTATTATTATTATTATTATTATTATTATATTATTATTAATTATTATTATTATTATTATTATTTATTATTTTCGTTGTTAGTTGTTGTTATTATTATTATTATTATTATTATTATTATTATTA
>NC_088368.1:44501339-44526339 GCF_034508935.2 Berghia stephanieae | reverse complement strand
TATAGGGATTGGTATCTGGTCATGTCTGTGATATTATAGGGATTGGTATCTGGTCTGTCTGTATATAGGGATTGGTATCTGTCTGTCTATGATATTATAGGGATTGGTATCTGGTCATGTCTTGATATTATAGGGATTGGTATCTGGTGTCATGTCTGTGATATTATAGGGATTGGTATCTGGTCATGTCTATGATATTATAGGGATTGGTATCTGGTCATGTCTATGATATTATAGGGATTGGTATTGGTCTGTCTATGATATTATAGGATTGTATCTGGTCTGTCTTGATATTATAGGATTGGTATCTGGTCATGTCTATTATATAGGGATTGGTATCTGGTCTGTCTGTGATATGGATTGGTATCTGTCATGTCTTGATATATAGGGATTGGTATCTGGTCATGTCTATGATATTATAGGGATTGGTATCTGGTCATGTCTATGATATTATAGGGATTGGTATCTGGTCATGTCTGTGTATTATAGGGATTGGTATCTGGTCATGTCTGTGATATTATAGGGATTGGTATCTGGTCATGTCTATGATATTATAGGGATTGGTATCTGGTCATGTCTTGATATTATAGGGATTGGTATCTGGTCATGTCTATGATATTATAGGGATTGGTATCTGGTCATGTCTGTGATATTATAGGGATTGGTATCTGGTCATGTCTTGATATATAGGGATTGGTATCTGGTCATGTCTTGATATTATAGGGATTGGTATCTGGTCATGTCTGTGATATTATAGGGATTGGTATCTGGTCATGTCTTGATATTATAGGATTGGTATCTGGTCATGTCTGTGATATTATAGGGATTGGTATCTGGTCATGTCTATGATATTATAGGGATTGGTATCTGGTCATGTCTGTGATATTATAGGGATTGGTATCTGGTCATGTCTATGATATTATAGGGATTGGTATCTGGTCATGTCTTGATTTATAGGGATTGGTATCTGGTCATGTCTTGATATTATAGGGATTGGTATCTGGTCATGTCTATGATATTATAGGATTGGTATCTGTCATGTTTGATATTATAGGGATTGGTATTGGTCATGTCTTGATATTATAGGGATTGGTACTGGTCTGTCTATGATATTATAGGGATTGGTATTGGTCATGTCTGTGATATTATAGGGATTGTATCTGGTCATGTCTTATGATTATAGGGATTGGTATCTGGTCATGTCTTGATATTGGGATGGTACTGGTCATGTCTATGATTTTAGGGGATCTTGGTTTTATATTGTTCTTGTTTGATTATTTTAGGGATTTTTGTAGTCGTGTCTTATTATTATAGGATTGGTTATTGTCATGTCTATTTGTGTTTTTTTATTTATAGGGATTGGTTATTGGTCTGTCATTCTGTGATATTATAGGGATTGGTATCTGGTCATGTCTGTGATATTATAGGGATTGGTATCTGGTCATGTCTATGATTTATAGGGATTGGTATCTGGTCATGTCTATGATATTATAGGGATTGGTATCTGGTCATGTCTATGATATTATAGGGATTGGTATCTGGTCGTGTCTATGATATTATAGGGATGGTATCTGGTCTGTCTATGATATTATAGGGATTGGTATCTGGTCATGTCTATGATATTATAGGGATTGGTATCTGGTCGTGTCTATGATATTATAGGGATTGGTATCTGGTCATGTCTTGATATTATAGGGATTGGTATCTGGTCAGTCTATGATATTATAGGATTGGTATCTGGTCGTGTCTATGATATTATAGGGATTGGTATCTGGTCGTGTCTATGATATTATAGGGATTGGTATCTGGTCATGTCTATGATATTATAGGGATTGGTATCTGGTCGTGTCTATGAAATTATAGGGATTGGTATTGTCATGTCTATGATATTATAGGGATTGGTATCTGTCATGTCTATGATATTATAGGGATTGGTATCTGGTCATGTCTATGATATTATGGGATGGTATCTGGTCATGTCTGTGATATTATAGGATTGGTATCTGGTCATGTTATGATTATAGGATTGGTATCTGGTCATGTCTATGATATTATAGGATTGGTATTGTCATGTCTATGATATTATAGGATCTTGGTATCTGGTCATGTCTATGATATTATAGGGATTGGTATCTGTCATGTCTATGATATTATAGGAATTGGTATTGGTCGTGTCTGTGTATATATAGATATTGGTATCTGGTCATGTCTATGATATAGGGATTGGTATCTGGTCGTGTCTATGATATTATAGGATTGGTATCTGGTCATGTCTATGATATTATAGGATTGGTATCTGGTCATGTCTATGATATTATAGGGATTGGTATCTGGTCATGTCTATGATATTATAGGGATGGTATCTGGTCATGTCTGTGATATTATAGGATTGGTATCTGGTCATGTCTATGATATTATAGGGATTGGTATCTGGTCATGTCTGTGATATTATAGGATTGGTATCTGGTCATGTCTATGATATAGGGATGGTATCTGTCATGTCTATGATATTATAGGGATTGGTATCTGGTCATGTCTATGATATTATAGGGATTGGTATCTGGTCATGTCTATGATATTATAGGGATTGGTATCTGTCATGTCTATGATTATAGGGATTGGTATCTGGTCATGTCTGTGATATTATAGGATTGGTATCTGGTCATGTCTGTGATATTATAGGGATTGGTATCTGGTCATGTCTATGATATTATAGGATTGGTATCTGGTCATGTCTATGATATTATAGGGATTGGTATCTGGTCATGTCTGTGATATTATAGGGATTGGTATCTGGTCATGTCTATGATATTATAGGGATTGGTATCTGGTCGTGTCTGTGATATTATAGGGATGGTATCTGGTCATGTCTATGATATTATAGGGATTGGTATCTGGTCATGTCTGTGATATTATAGGGATTGGTATCTGGTCATGTCTCTGATATTGCGGGTGGTTGGATGGGAGCATCACCTTGAATCATATACCTATGATGTTCGCATGGGTGTACGATCCGATAGTGATGTCGTTTCTTCTTCTCTTTACTAGCCTATCCTGCTTCTTTGGTTTGTGATTGTATTTTTGACAGGGGATATTTTATTTTTCTGTAAATCTTCTGCCTGTTTGTTCTTGGTTATTTATAATTTAGCTTACGATATCTTTAGGTTATGATTTTGATTTACATTTGTACTATTTTTGTTAGATTGCTTGTTTTTTTGTTTCAGCGGTTCTCATATAACCTCAATTGTGTTGGAAGAGACCTAAGCAACAAACAAACAAAAAAAATGTCTCTGATATTATAGGGATTGGTATCTGGTCATGTCTGTGATATTACAGGATTGGTATCTTGTCATGTCTGTGATATTATAGGGATTGGTACTGGTCATGTCTGTGTATTATTGGGATTGGTATCTGGTCATGTCTATGATATTATAGGGATTGGTATTGGTCGTGTCTATGATATTATAGGGATTGGTATCTGGTCATGTCTGTGATATTATAGGGATTGGTATCTGGTCATGTCTATGATATTATAGGGATTGTTATCTGGCCATGTCTATGATATTATAGGGATTGGTATCTGGTCATGTCTGTGATATTATAGGGATTGGTATCTGGTCATGTCTATGATATTATAGGGATTGGTATCTGGTCATGTCTATGATATTATAGGGATTGGTATCTGGTCATGTCTATGATATTATAGGGATTGGTATCTGGTCATGTCTATGATATTATAGGGATTGGTATCTGGTCATGTCTGTGATATTATAGGGATTGGTATCTGGTCATGTCTGTGATATTATAGGGATTGGTATCTGGTCATGTCTATGATATTATAGGGATTGGTATCTGGTCATGTCTATGATATTATAGGGATTGGTATCTGGTCATGTCTGTGATATTATAGGGATTGGTATCTGGTCATGTCTATGATATTATAGGGATTGGTATCTGGTCGTGTCTGTGATATTATAGGGATTGGTATCTGGTCATGTCTATGATATTATAGGGATTGGTATCTGGTCATGTCTGTGATATTATAGGGATTGGTATCTGGTCATGTCTCTGATATTGCGGGTGGTTGGATGGGAGCATCACCCTTGAATCATATACCTATGATGTTCGCATGGGTGTACGATCCGATAGTGATGTCGTTTCTTCTTCTCTTTACTAGCCTATCCTGCTTCTTTGGTTTGTGATTGTATTTTTGACAGGGGATATTTTATTTTTCTGTAAATCTTCTGCCTGTTTGTTCTTGGTTATTTATAATTTAGCTTACGATATCTTTAGGTTATGATTTTGATTTACATTTGTACTATTTTTGTTAGATTGCTTGTTTTTTTGTTTCAGCGGTCTCTCATATAACCTCAATTGTGTTGGAAGAGACCTAAAGCAACAAACAAACAAAAAAAAATGTCTCTGATATTATAGGGATTGGTATCTGGTCATGTCTGTGATATTACAGGGATTGGTATCTTGTCATGTCTGTGATATTATAGGGATTGGTATCTGGTCATGTCTGTGATATTATTGGGATTGGTATCTGGTCATGTCTATGATATTATAGGGATTGGTATCTGGTCGTGTCTATGATATTATAGGGATTGGTATCTGGTCATGTCTGTGATATTATAGGGATTGGTATCTGGTCATGTCTATGATATTATAGGGATTGTTATCTGGCCATGTCTATGATATTATAGGGATTGGTATCTGGTCATGTCTGTGATTTATAATTATGAGGATTTGGTATCTGGTCATGTCTATGATATTATAGGGATTGGTATCTGGTCATGTCTATGATATTATAGGGATTGGTATCTGGTCATGTCTATGATATTATAGGGATTGGTATCTGGTCATGTCTATGATATTATAGGGATTGGTATCTGGTCATGTCTATGATATTATAGGGATTGTATGTATGTCTGTCATAAGTTGATGGATAATTTATAGGGATTGGTATCTGGTCATGTCTGTGATATTATAGGGATTCGTATCTGGTCATATCTAGTGATATTATAGGGATTGGTATCTGGTCTGTCTGTGATATAGGGATTGGTATCTGGTCATGTCTGTGATATTATAGGGATTGGTATCTGGTCATGTCTGTGATATTATAGGGATTGGTATCTGTCTGTCCTATTGCGGTGATTGATGGGAATTGTTACTTGGTCCCTGTCTGTGAATCATAGGGATTGTATCTGGTCGTGTCTGTGATTACTAGGGATTGGTAATCTGGTCGTGTCTGTGATATATTAGGATTGGTATCTGGTTTATGTCTGATATTATAGGGATTGGTTTTGGGATGTCAGGTTTATTATAGGGGAGGATATAGCAACATGTCTGTGATATAGGGATTGGTATCTGGTCATGTCTGTGATATTAAGGGATTGGTATCTGTTTTCATGTCTGATGTGTGATATTATGGGATTGGTATCTGGTCATGTCTATGATATTATAGGGATTGGTATCTGGTCTGTCTATGATATTATAGGGATTGGTATCTGGTCATGTCTGTGATATTATAGGGATTGGTATCTGTGTAATGTCTGTGTATTATATAGGGATTGGTATCTGGTCATGTCTGTGATATTATAGGGATTGGTATCTGGTCATGTCTATGATATAGGGATTGGTATCATGTTCATGTCTGTGTATATTATAGGGATTGGTATCTGGTCATGTCTATGATATTATAGGGATTGGTATCTGGTCATGTCTGTGATATTATAGGGATTGGTATCTGGTCATGTCTATGATATTATAGGGATTGGTATCTGGTCGTGTCTGTGATATAGGGATTGGTATCTGGTCATGTCTGTGATATTATAGGGATTGGTATCTGGTCATGTCTGTGATATTATAGGGATTGGTATCTGTTCCATGTCTGTGATATAGGGATTGGTATCTGGTCATGTCTGTGATATTTATCGGTGATGTTGGATATTGGTGACTGTCGTGTGATATTATAGGGATTGGTATCTGGTCATGTCTGTGATATTAATAGGGATTGTATATTGGTATGTCTGTGTATATAGGGATTGGTATCTGGTCATGTCTGTGATATTTAGGGATTGGTATCTGGTCATGTCTGTGATATTATAGGGATTGGTATCTGGTCATGTCTATGATATTATAGGGATTGGTATCTGGTCCATGTATAGATATTTAGGGATTGGTGGTATCTGGTCATGTCTGTGATATTATAGGGATTGGTATCTGGTCATGTCTGTGATATTATAGGGAGTGGTATCTGGTCGTGTCTTGATATATAGGGATTGGTATCTGGTCATGTCTATGATATAGGGAATGGTATCTGGTCATGTCTGTGTTTATAGGGATTGGTATCTGGTCATGTCTGTGATATTATAGGGATTGGTATCTGGTCATGTCTGTGATATTATAGGGATTGGTATCTGGTCATGTCTATGATATTATAGGGATTGGTATCTGGTCATGTCTATGATATTATAGGATTGGTATCTGGTCATGTCTGTGATATTATAGGGATTGTTTTTGCATTGGAAAGTCTTTAATGTCACGAGATATGTAACTATTGTATTAATTGTTATTTATATTATTATTATTATTATTATAATTATTTATGTATTATTATTATTATATATTATTATTGTATTATTATTATTATTATTTATTATATTACTTATTATTTATTATGTATCATCTTCTAATCAATATTTCATTATATATAAATGAACACTGTGTTTACAATATCATCATCATCATTATTATAGATATTTGGTATTCTTAATATATACATCATCATCACCATCATCATTCATCACCCCTGTCCATCAATGTATTCGGGTACTTCAACATATCATCATCCATCAGTGAAGACAGACATCAAAAGATTCACGAGACTGGAGTGAATTTGTTATGACAAAGGAGGAAAATATTGATTGTTGTCAAGGCTACTGTATATTCCATTGGCTTTCCTCATCGATAAAGAGTTAGAGTTGCAGCTAGAATCTATTCTTTATTAACTATTATCATTAGGGTGCAAAATATACGAGCTGTGGAATTTTGTGGCATGGGTGCCAGTTTCCAGTTCATGAACGGAATTCCGAGTTTCGCATTTTTTTCAATGTCAAATGAGTGACATCCAGCCTTCGTCTCGAAATCGGTATTATGTCGAACGAACCATGATGCTTAAAAGGTAATTTAATGTTAAAACTGGTCAAAAAATATAAATTGTTGGCATCAGCGCCTTAAAATATGGTATCCATTCTCATCAATAAAACATACAAACTCAACACAAGTCTGATATTTATGGCTTTAAATTCAATTTTCAACATCTTAATCATCCCGACTTAACACCGTTTTGAGGCGAAGGGTCACAAATACCTCTGGTTTCAGTGTTCTGGTGTCCATCACTAAATGTTTCAAAAAATGTCGAGGGAGTACCTCTGCTACTCTCTGTCTCTCTCTGTTCTTTGGCTCCCCTAGAGAGAGACAACTGCACTGTGAGTATTTCACAATGTTTTATAAGTTGGTTTTAAAATCAAATTAATTTCCTCATTGTGTCAATATGTTTGCTGTGTAATCGTTTAATAATGGTATAAAAACGGTGATGAAATATGAGTAAAGTTTAGGCCGCATTTTTAGTAGGAACATTTTCAGGTTTGGCAAAGTGTCGAGATTTTAGTTTCAGGTTTCAGCACTTCTTCCTGCTGCACCCATGTTTCTGGGTAAGAATTAGAAGTGTTTCCTATTTGATTTCTACGCGAGTAGACAATTTTTGAGTTGGCTTTTTTGCCCTTGAAAGATGTCAGACAAATATGTCACATGTACAAAGAATGTTGCATGTGTCATACCATATATGAAATGTACCCTGTTCACCTATTTTAAATCTTATAAATCGTATACAGCTTGGCGATAAAGCTGATGATAAACATTATAATGAATGCAATGTCAATTAATCTTTTTATCATTATCAAGCGGTTTCTTTTAATCTCAATTGAAGATGCTTTTGAATCAGCAAAGCAAAGCATCATCTTTCAATTAAGAACACAACACATACCGCTCAACAACCATTTAAGCAAAATTACAAAAGACACATCCCCTTCCTGCCCCCTATGTCAACACCCCAATGAAACAGTAACACACCACTTGCTTGAATGTCAACCTCTTGAAGATCTGAGATGCACATTCCTCCCACCAAATCCAAGCATGAGTAACACACTTTATAGTCACCTGGAACAACTACAAAAGACGTCTAACATCTACGTCATGGCACAAGACCGAAGGGCTAGAGCTTAGGTGGGCGCTGGTTCGGATAAGTAAGTAAGTAAGTAAGTAAGAATCTGAAACTTTCACTGGTTTCATATTTTTTAATTCTTCAATAATCATCATTTAGTCTGGTCGTTCCCTCACTGATTACCTCTAGACTTGACAATTGTAACTCCCTCCTCTATGGGTTGCCAAACAGCTCGATTGTAAGTCTGCAGCTACTCCAAAATAAATCTGCTCGTTGTGTTACCAAATAAAAAAGGTCAGATCACATCACTCCAGTCTTGCAGTCAGTGCATTGGCTTCCCATGGCGAAGCGGATTGCTTACAAACTTGCCTGTTACTGTTTTAAGCGCTGGGTGGGGTTCCTACCTCCCATAGTGGGCAGGGAGGTTCTTACTGTGACTTCTATCCCCCTGTATCTGTTTTCCAGCTTGCTTTCTGTCTTGTCTTAGAATGAGATTCTGGGTTGGGATCCTGGGCAGGGAGGTACCTGCTGTGTCTTCTATTCCCCCCATACCCGTTTTCCAATTGTTTCCTGTCATTGTCTTGGAATGAGATTACTTAGTTTTGTCCTGATCCTTGCCGGAGCTGCTTGGCTGGGAGGGAAACAGTCGAATGTATGGTTATAGTTTTGGGAGATGATATTTTTTTCCTTGTAAATCATCTCTCTGTTATGCACTGTATTATGTTTTGTTTATATATTCTATATGATTTGTAAACATTTGAGTGTGTTCCTCTTAGTGGGGACCTGTGCTTGTGTCTGGATGACACTTTTAGGTGATCTCAAACTAAGTACTTTGACGGTATGCTTTTGGAATCTACATCTGTTTCCTATTTGAACCAATTCCCCTTTGTCTTACCTTTTCTTGGGTGCATTAATTATAATTCTAGAACTTTTTACTTTCCCATATTCTTCCTTTTTACTGGCGCTGATATGACCTTAATGTGTTGCTTGCACCGTAAAACCCTTAAAAACAAACAAACAAACAAACTGTTTTAAGTGCGTCCATGGCCCTGCTCACTCCCAACTACTTGTCATCTCTTCTTCCTATCTACAATCCAAATCGCTCTCTCCACTCATCTACTTCCCTGTTCATGGAACAGTTTGATTCCTAAGTCGAATTTTTCATGACATGCTTTCGCCTATTCTGCTCCCTCTGTGTAGAACGCTCTTTCAGCAGACACCCGACACTGTACTTCTCTGTCCTCCTTTAAAGCCTCTTTGAAGACAGAGTACTTCCTTTCAGTTTTCTGTGAGTGATTTTATTGAATAGTAATATATCTGGTCACGTGTGCATATATGTATATGTGCTTCCAAGCACTTTTGGTGGAAAGGGGCGCGATAGAAATTACGCATTATTATTGTTATTCCTCTCTGATGTCTGTCTACAGGTCATTGATGTCACGGAGTCATTGATTCCTCTCTGATGTCTGTCCACAGGTCATTGATGTCAAGGAGTCATTGATTCCTCTCTGATGTCTGTCCACAGGTCATTGATGTCAAGGAGTCATTGATTCCTCTCTGATGTCTGTCCACAGGTCATTGATGTCTCTCTGATGTCTGTCCACAGGTCATTGATGCCAAGGAGTCATTGATTCCTCTCTGATGTCTGTCCACAGGTCATTGATGTCTCTCTGATGTCTGTCCACAGGTCATTGGTGTCAAGGAGTCATTGATTCCTCTCTGATGTCTGTCCACAGGTCATTGATTCCTCTCTGATGTCTGTCCACAGGTCATTGATTCCTCTCTGATGTCTGTCCACAGGTCATTGATGTCACAGAGTCATTGATTCCTCTCTGATGTCTGTCCACAGGTCATTGATGTCTCTCTGATGTCTGTCCATAGGTCATTGGTGTCAAGGAGTCATTGATTCCTCTCTGATGTCTGTCCACAGGTCATTGATGTCAAAGAGTCATTGATTCCGCTCTGATGTCTTTCCACAGGTCATTGATTCCTCTCTGATGTCTGTCCACAGGTCATTGATGTCACAGAGTCATTGATTCCTCTCTGATGTCTGTCCACAGGTCATTGATGTCACGGAGTCATTGATTCCTCTCTGATGTCTGTCCACAGGTCATTGATGTCATTGATTCCTCTCTGATGTCTGTCCACAGGTCATTGATGTCACAGAGTCATTGATTCCTCTCTGATGTCTGTCCATAGGTCATTGATGTCAAGGAGTCATTGATTCCTCTCTGATGTCTTTCCACAGGTCATTGATTCCTCTCTGATGTCTGTCCACAGGTCATTGATGTCACAGAGTCATTGATTCCGCTCTGATGTCTTTCCACAGGTCATTGATTCCTCTCTGATGTCTGTCCACAGGTCATTGATGTCACAGAGTCATTGATTCCTCTCTGATGTCTGTCCACAGGTCATTGATGTCACGGAGTCATTGATTCCTCTCTGATGTCTGTCCACAGGTCATTGATGTCATTGATTCCTCTCTGATGTCTGTCCACAGGTCATTGATGTCACAGAGTCATTGATTCCTCTCTGATGTCTGTCCATAGGTCATTGATGTCAAGGAGTCATTGATTCCTCTCTGATGTCTTTCCACAGGTCATTGATTCCTCTCTGATGTCTGTCCACAGGTCATTGATGTCACAGAGTCATTGATTCCTCTCTGATGTCTGTCCACAGGTCATTGGTGTCAAGGAGTCATTGATTCCTCTCTGATGTCTGTCCACAGGTCATCGATGTCACGGAGTCATGGATTCCTCTCTCATGTCTGTCCACAGGTCATTGGTGTCAAGGAGTCATTGATTCCTCTCTGATGTCTGTCCACAGGTCATTGATGTTACAGAGTCATTGATTCCTCTCTGATGTCTGTCCACAGGTCATTGATGTCACAGAGTCATTGATGTCTCTCTGATGTCTGTCCACAGGTCTTTGATGTCACGGAGTCATTGATTCCTCTCTGATTTCTGTCCACAGGTCATTGGTGTCACAGAGTCATTGATTCCTCTCTGATGTCTGTCCACAGGTCATCGATGTCACAGAGTCATTGATTCCTCTCTGATGTCTGTCCACAGGTCATTGATGTTACAGAGTCATTGATTCCTCTCTGATGTCTGTCCACAGGTCATTGATGTCACAGAGTCATTGATGTCTCTCTGATGTCTGTCCACAGGTCTTTGATGTCACGGAGTCATTGATTCCTCTCTGATTTCTGTCCACAGGTCATTGGTGTCACAGAGTCATTGATTCCTCTCTGATGTCTGTCCACAGGTCATCGATGTCACAGAGTCATTGATTCCTCTCTGATGTCTGTCCACAGGTCATTGATGTCACGGAGTCATTGATGTCTCTCTGATGTCTGTCCACAGGTCATCGATGTCACAGAGTCATTGATTCCTCTCTGATGTCTGTCCACAGGTCATTGATGTCACAGAGTCATTGATGTCTCTCTGATATCTGTCCACAGGTCATTGATATCACGGAGTCATTGATTCCTCTCTGATGTCTGTCCACAGGTCATTGATGTCACAGAGTCATTGATTCCTCTCTGATGTCTGTCCACAGGTCATTGATGTCTCTCTGATGTCTGTCCACATGTCATTGGTGTCACTGAGTCATTGATTCCTCTCTGATGTCTGTCCACAGGTCATTGATGTCCAAGAGAATCACGTCCAGCTGTACAAATACATGTACCCTCCAGACTTGGAACACAAGACCCTGGCTGTGATTGGCTGTTTTCAACCGTTGGGTGCCATCATCCCACTCAGTGAATTACAATGTCGACTGGCCACTAGAGTTATCAAGGTAAGCTGGTGTTGTGGTGAAAAGACTCCCCCTTAGGGGGGCTATAGACGATAAGGTTTTTACAAGATCTTCGGTCAGATTTGGGTAAAGCAAATCATAACGAAATCCCCTCTTTTATGACTAAAAGGACAGCATAATTATTGTAATCCTGAATACAATTGAGTGTTAGAAGGAGAAAATAAATAAATAAATAAAATTCCCTTTATTCATCCCATTGGGGAATTTTGTCTTTAGCTGTCATCTGCATTTTTTGCGCCGCAAATGGCAATTTGCGCCTGCAAATATCAGGGCGAAATGCAAATTTTGCCAAATTTCCCAAAATTGGCAAATGTTGGCAAATTTTGGGAAAATTGGCAAATCGCGTGGCAAATTTTGGGGGAAAAAAGCAGCGAAAACAAAATAACGAGAGAAAAAAGTGCGAAACTTGAGAAATGTTGCAGCTTTTCCTGGGCCCAAACAAAGGGAAGCTACTCTCTACGGATAATGATCCTTTAAAATCTTTGTAACAACGCTATTCACAGTCATTTCATTTCTCAAGTCAAATAAATGTAAAAAATTGTCTTTTGTATATATTTTTTTCTGAATCACGTGTTAATTTTTACTGAAATGCTTAGTTGTCCTCGGCAAATTTTGGAGCAAATTTTGGTCTTTTTGGCAAATTTCTTGGCAAATTTTGGCAAATTTTAGGTCCCAATTTGGCAAAAAATGCAGATGACCGCTTTAGGGTCTTTTCCAAGGGAAGAATCGATTGACCCATGCGTCAACCACAGTGCAGCACCGCAAAATGAGCTGGGGCGAGGTGACTTGCTCAAGGTCACACAACGCAGCAGGTATTTGAACTCGGTTCCTTTTGGGTACGAAGCAAAGACAGTACTGCTGAGCCACACAGAATGTATGAGGATTGTATGATGGACAGAATTTTTTTTTAAATCATGTAATCTTTCTAAATGTTTATTTTTAACAGTTATAAATTTCATCAATTTGGGAGAACATGATTAATGATCCTTTCCGTGTTTATTCTTCACTTGTCTATCCATCCCAGGGTGCCGTGACGTTACCCAGCAATACAGACATGTGGACAGATATTCGTAAGAAGGAATCGGAAATTGCTCACCGATACACCAAGTCACGACGACATACCATACAGGTTGACTACATTCCATTTAGTGACGAGCTCGCCACATTGGCTGGGTGTATGCCAGATTATTGTAAGTTTATCCATCTTGTTGTCTCTGTCTGTTTGTCTATCTGCCTTTTCTCTTCATCTTCTTCTTTGTGGCTGGGTGGGGATTCCGACCTCCCATAGTGGGCAGGTAGGTGCATGCTGTCGTCTTCTATACTCCTATACCTGTTTTCCAATTGCTTCTCTGTCATTGTCTTGGAATGCTATTACTTATTTTTGTTCTGACCCTGGCCGGAATCTTTGGCTGGGAGGAAAACACTCGAATGTATGGTTATAGTTTTGGGAGATGATATTTCTAAAATTGTAAATCATCTGTCTGTTATGTACTGTTGTTGTTTTTATTTTTAACATTTGATTTGTAAACATTTGAGTGTATCCCTCTTTGTGAAAATTTGTGCTGGTGTCTGGGTGAGACTTTTGGGTGATCTCAAACTGTACAATGATAGTGTGCTCGTGGAATCTACATCTGTTCCCTATTTGAACCATTCTTCTTTGTCTTATTTTTTCCTTAAGTCCTTTTAATTGTACATCTAGAACGTTTTTTACTTTCTAATTTTCTTCCTTTTTACTGGCGCTGTTGTGACCTAAATGTGTTGCAAGTGTTGTAAGACTTTTAAAAACAAACAAAATAAAAGAATTGAGCTTTATATAGCGCAATATCCACTAAATGTGCTCAAAGCGCTTTACAAGGGGTCCCTGGTCAACAGCAACATTTAACATGTAGGACGGGACATGACGCCTGTTAGGCGATATTACAATTTTCGGACAAAGACAACGCTGTTAACGACCAGGTACTCCTTTTACACCTGAGTACAGTGAGAGAATATAAGTAAAGAGCCTTTCCCAAGGACTCAACTATGCGCCCGAGAGCGAGGCTTGAACCCAGGACCTTGCGATCCGAAAGCGAGTGTCATACGACTAGACCACATAGCTGCACAAACAAACAATCTTCTTTGCGGATATATATGCGGTCTTGTGGTATCACACTCGCCTTCAGATAAGAAGGTCCTGGGCTCGGGTTCCAGCCTGAGTGCCGCATTGTGGAGTCCTTGGAAAAGACTCTTTACTCGCATTCTCTCACCATACTCGAGTGTAAAATGATACCTGCTGTTAACAGCATTGTCTTTGTTTTAAAAAAACATTGTAATATATTGGTGTCATGTCTCATCCTACATGTTAAGTGTCACTGTTTGCTAAAGGACCCCTTGTGAAGTATTTGAGCATGTGTGGTGGATATTGTGCTATATAAGTGCTCTCGTTTTTATTGGGGTTTTTTTGTGGGGGGGGGGGGGGGGAGAGAGATTTCTTCTTCTTCTTGTTCTTCCTTAGTAGTATCGAATGGCTACACCTCTATTTTGAATCTTTTAATCCATTCTTCAAATTCTTTTCATGCCTTATAGGCTGTCTCGTAGCCTCCTGATAGGCTTGTCACTGGGCAGTGGAGGACGATGTGGTCCATTGTCTCAGGGCCTCCTTGGCAATGACGGCATGCATCTGATTCTCTCAGATTCCATCTATGCGTGTTAGCTGCTGTTCTGCCATGTCCTGTCAAAATGCGGTTGGAGGTGACCCAGCATTTTCGGCTATTGCAGAGAAAGCCAGGTGTTCTTTCTGTTGGGTCGGGTATGATGTCGCCTCCCCTGGGGCTGTCTTGGTTCCACATCGACATCCATTCCTCTTTCACGTTGAAATGTTGTCTTGAAGTTTCTTCCTTTACTCATCTTCGTCTTCCTCACATCCTACCTCTCTTGATATTTATGGAAGAAAGTCTTAACATTTCTCAACAAGAAAGAGTTATAATTTGGATCTAAAACAGTTAGCGCATCAGAATGTTAACAGTTCGAGAATATCTCTCTTAAAGTTCAATACATACTCATATTAATAGTTTTGTGATAGTCCAGGGGAAAGCAAGGAATTTTTACCATTTGACAAGCCCTAATTGCTGGGTGGGGTTCCTGATCTCCCATAGTGGGCAGGGAGGTAGGCTACTTACTGCGTATTCTATCCCCCTATATCTGTTTTCCAACTTGCTTTCTGTCTTGGTCTTGGAATGAGATTACTTGGTTTTATCCTGGCCCTGGCCAGATACCCTGGCTGAGAGGGGAACAGTCAAATGTATAGTTAGTTTTGGGAGATGATATTTTTTCCCTTGTAAATCATCTCTCTGTTATGCACCGTTATACATATTACATATGATTTGTACACATTTGAGTGTATTCCTCTCAGTAGGGACCTGTGCTTGTGTCTGGATGAGACTTTTAGGTGATCTCAAACTAAGTACTTTGATAGTGTGCTCTTGGAATCTACATCTGTTTCCTATTTGAACCAATTTCCCTTTTCTTGGTTGCTTTAATTGTAATTCTAAAACTTTTTACTTTCCCATTTTCTTCCTTTTTACTGGCGCTGATATAACCTAAATGTGTTGCAAGCGCCGTAAAACCCTTAAAAACAAAACAAAAACAAACCCTGATTGGGATTTTATGCTGGGATAAAATGGATTAAGGTAAAAAAACATCCAATGTTTTTGTTTTGTTTTGTATTTCTCACAGGTTCCATATTGAAGTCGGACCCCTACCTGGCATTTAAAATGGTGTTTGGTCCCGTGACCCCGTACCACTATCGTGTCATGGGCCCTGGCAAATGGGAGGGGGCCCGTCATGCCATCCTGACCCAATGGCAACGGATTGAGGCCCCTCTCAAGACCCGACAACTTCCTCCTAGAGACTCGTCTGATTTGAGGATTTGGAAAATGGTGGCCATCGGAATTGTCATCTTTTTCATATTTAGATTTTTATTTTTTGATTTTGGCATCGATTTTTTGATGTTTTATCTTGTGGACCGAAAAAAATGGTGCCTTTGGATATCACTTATAATGAACGAGAAATTAAAAAATACATTATAATCTTTTACATACCTGCCTATTTTTACGGATCGTCCGTAATTGTTACGGAAATTAGGTATTTTATTATTTTTTTTCTTTTAAGTTCCCGCAGTTATCAAAGAAAGAAAGAAAAAAGTTCCCTTAAAGTTATAAAGTCTACTGCTCAGTTCACGCCCATGATAGCTTAGTCGATTGCCAGCTCGTAATGTAGGAGGTCAACAACATTTATTTTACGTATAGAAGGTTGTAGATATGCAGTATTATTTTTTTTCTTGTTGTTGTTGTTGTTGTTAATAGGTGGAGCATTACTAAAATTATACCATTTATTACTGATGAATTTTGTGTTGGCTACTGATTTTGAAATGTTCAAGTAGACAGGTATGCTTTTATATATTCCTGTAAAATTGGTTAACTCAGTTTTGCTCAAAATTAAGATTAGAAGACCTTTTTGTGATAATGTCAGTCAGTATTATTTCATATTTCGTATAACTGTCTCTCTGATATCTCATCTTTATCTGGTGGATAGATTGATTGTGAATCTGAATTGTGTTTTAATTTTTTTTTTTTAAGTAGCTCTGCTTCAAGTGATTTATATCTGTAGGGTAACTTTATTTGTCTTAGAATAGAAGGAGATTTCATGGTTTTGTCCTTTCCCTGAGTGGTGTCCTTGCTGGGAGGGAAACAGTCAAATGCATATTTATAGTTTTGGGAGATATTTATTTTTCATTGTAAATCATCTATCTCTCTGTTATGATTTGTTATATTTGTTGTTTTGAATGTATAATGTAAGCATTTGAGTGTATTCCTTTTAGTCAGATCCTGTGCTGGTGTTTGGATGAGACTTTTAGATGATCTCAAACTAAGTACACTGGTAAGGTGCTCTTGGAATCTACATCTGATCTGAAATAACAAACCTTGGGTGACAAGAGCGATAAAAGAGATGTTAAATCAGAAAAAATATATTCAAGACTGAGAGGAAAGGAAAAAAGTTAAAATTAAATAAAGCCATCCGAGAGAGGTAAAACAATAAATATACAAAAAATATTGAGAGGAAACTGGAATGTAATGACATGAAAAGTATTTGGAATAATATCAAAATAGTCACAGGAATGAACGGTAATAAAAACTCAAAGATAAAGTTAGAAAAGGGTATGTTGACGATACCGCCATTCAGGCCGTGATAACAACCAGAGATGATGTATTGAATTATTATAGATAGTGAAATTGAAAGATTTGTTGAATGGTGTGATAATAACTATGTAGAACTTAATGTAAAGAAAACTAAAGAAATGATTTTTTTAAATATTATAATTAAATTAAATAAATAGAATAATAAAGCGTGCTAATTGAATGTTAGGAAATGATGGATGGGACATTTCGAAGATTTTCACAAAGATATTGCTGATGTTAAGATTAGCAAAATTCAAAGAGACGAGTCCCGCCATCTGTACAACGAACTTTAAACGAGCCAGAGAAGTTACAGACTTAATACACATGAAAACCAAAAGACGTACGATATTTAAATTCATTTTTAACACCAACAATACAAAACTTTAGGATGATTTTTATTACATAACATTTGCAAGATACTATATTCGCTTTAAAATCTATTTATATACGCGTGTTTACCTGGTGCTATATTTACGTTATATAATATTTATTTATACATTCAAGCGCCATACTGGGTGGGGTTCCTGACCTCCCATAGTGGGCAGGGAGGTACATACTGTGTCTTCTATCCCCCTATATCTGTTTTCCAATATGCTTTCTGTCTTTGTCTTGGAATGAGATTACTTGGTTTTGTCCTGGCTCTGGCCGGATACCCTGGCTGGGAGGGAAACAGTCAAATGTATAGTTAGTTTTGGGAGATTATATTTTTTTCCTTGTAAATCATCTCTCTGTTATGCACTGTATTATGTTTTCTTTATATTATTTATGATTTGTAAAACATTTGAGTGTATTCCTCTTACTGGGGACCTGTGCTTGTGTCTGGATGAGACTTTTAGGTTATCTCAAACTAAGTACACTGATAGTGTGCTGTTGGAATCTACATCTTTTTCTATTTGAATCAATTCCCCTTTGTCTTACTTTTTCTTGGGTGCTTTAATTGATATTCTTGAACTTTTTACTATCCTATTGTCTTCCTATTTACTGGCGCTGATATGACATCAATGTGTTGCAAGCGCCGTAAAACTCTTAAAAACAAAAAAAAAAACAATAACAAGTGCCATGATTTAGTTTTACTTTTTATCAACCTGTATTCTCTAACTCTATGTGTGCCATCCTTCCCAATCTACATTACAAATCCATTATTACAACTGTATTCTACATGCATGTCCGATTTTTATAGCTTTGCTTGTTTTTGCTGTATGTTTTAAGAATATTTTATTATATTTGATGTTTATTTTGTTTTAAATTAGCTTCGTATTTTCATCGATTAGTTATGACAGTGTATAAATCTGTGCTGTTATAATGGTGAATGATGTGTAATATTATAATTTTCATTTAGGATCAATAAAGTATATATTATCTTATCTTATGTTACGAACTGTGTCATTATCTTCAAGCGGGTGGTTGGATGGGAGCATCACCCTTGAATCATATACCTATGATGTTCGCATGGGTGTACGATCCGATAGTGATGTCGTTTCTTCTTCTCTTTACTAGCCTATCCTGCTTCTTTGGTTTGTGATTGTATTTTTGACAGGGGATATTTTTTTTTTCTGTAAATCTTCTGCCTGTTTGTTCTTGGTTATTTATAATTTAGCTTATGATATCTTTAGGTTATGATTTTGATTGACATTTGTACTATTTTTGTTAGATTGCTTGTTTTTTTGTTTCAGCGGTCTCTCATATAACCTCAATTGTGTTGGAAGAGACCTAAAGCAACAAACAAACAAACAAAAAAATCATTATCTTCAACATTTTTTTTTTTACCTCAATTTTCCTTCTTTATGATATATGCACGTGCTGTTTTATATAAGTTAATTTCTCACTGAGTTATTGGTCGATAACAGGAGCCAAAAAATGTTTTTTTTTTAAATTTCCGAGTCACTGAAATATTCTTTGGTCTGGTTTCAACAAAATATACAACAACTGACATAACTATCAATGGTTGGTTATATAACTGGGACTCGAACTTTAACTTTAAGATAGAATTTAAAAAGACATCCAGAACAATAACTTGCCAGGCATATCAACGAGAGGTCACGGGGTCATCGAGCAGGAAGAAGCTTTTCTTTACTTTCATGTCAAGACATTTACACACACATTGTCGTTGTCTACACGCTGTCATCTGTCAATAACTATTTTTAACAAATCAAACCAGGATATGTTATGTGTGTCATTGTCATCTTGTGTGTGTCTGTGTGTGTGTGTGTGTGTGTGTTCATATTGATACGGCTTATTGTTGATCTATGTCGTAAGTATTGAAGTGCTACTTAAACATATGTCATTATTTATATATAGCGTATTTTTCTGGGTGGGGTTCCTGACCTCCCATGGTGGGCAGGTAGACACTTACTGTATCTTCTATCCCCCTATATCTATTTGCCTTCTGTCTTTGTCTTGAAATGAGATTACTTGGTTTTGTCCTGGCCCTGGCCAGAGCCCTTGGCTGGGAGGGAAACGGTTAAAATTTATAGTTGTTTTTTTGGGGGGGAGATGATATTTTTTTTCCTCTATTATGAATTATCATGATTGCTATTTTGACTGTATAATGTAAGCATTTGAGTGTATTCCTCTTAGTAGGATCTTGGGGATCCTGACCTCCCATAGCGGGCAGGGAGGTACATACTGTGTCTTTTATCCCCTTATATCTGTTTTCCAACATGCTTTCTGTCTTTGTCTCGGAATGAGATTACTTGGTTTTGTCCAGGCACCGGCCGGATTCCTAGCTGGGAGGGAAACAGTCAAATGCATAATTATTGTTTTGGGAGATGATATTTATTTCCTTGTAAATCATCTCTCTGTTATGCATTATTATATTTGTTATTTTGAATGTATAATGCAAGCATTTGAGTGTATTCCTCTTTGTTGGATTTTGTGCATGTGTCCGGATGAGACTTATAGGTGATCTCAAACTAAGTACATTGGTGGTATGCTCTTGGAATCTACATCTAATCCCTATTTGTTCTCAGTTGCCCTTTGTCTTACTTTCTCTTGGCTGCTTTCATTGTAATTCTATAACTTTTTACTATCCCATTTTCTTCCTTTTTACTGGCGCTGATATGACCTTAATGTGTTGCAAGCGCCGTAAAACCCTTTAAAACAAACCAAAAAAAAGTATCAGTATATAGCTTATAGCATTGTGCGGCTATGTGGTCTAGTGGTATGACACTCGCTTTCGGATCGGAAGGTCCTGGGTTCGAGCCTCGCGCTCGACGCATAGTTGAGTCCTTGGAAAAGGCTCTTTACTCACTTTCTCTCACCGTACTCAGGTGTAAAATGAGTACCTGGCCGTTTAATAGCGTTGTCTTTGTCCGAAAAATTGTAATATCGCCTAACAGGCGGCATGTCCCGTCCTACATGTTAAATGTTGCTGTTGACCAGGGACCCCTTGTAAAGCGCTTTGAGCACATTTAGTGGATATTGCGCTATATAAAGCTCAATTATTTTAGGCTCTAAATAATAGTCATACTTTAATGTTGGAGTAAAGCATATTTTAGGGATAGTATGAATCGAAGCGAGATAAACTCATCCCTGTTACACTCATTCCTGTTACACCTTGTTTTGTAACAGGAATGAAGGACGTAACAGGAATGAGGAAAACATAACAGGAATGAGGAAAACATAACAGGAATGAGGAATATGAGCTTTCATAAAATGAAACACACGTTTTTATTGTAACTAAGTCCTTTGGAGCATAATGGCCCATGGAACCGGCGCTTATCCCGGTTTCTGTAGCATGAAACAGACGTTTAACTTATGAATACAACGCTCGTCTGCTATAGGGAATGAGATTAGCGGAAGAGTAGCGTCCCTTGATTGGACGCCACCGATAGTCTGTGACGTCACCGGTGGAAAAGTTATTAGAGAAAGAACGTCATGTTGGTTGTACGCATGCGTCTCTCGTTCCGCGAGGTCGAAGAAGAAATGAAAAGGCTGTCCTCTTCTCTTTCTCATTCGAAAAAGAAGCCCGAAAAGTACAAAAAGCGTTTGGAGAGGTTATTAAAAAAACAGAAACGTCAATTGACACCCTGATCAAAAACTTTAAAAAATTTTGAAACAGCAGTAAGAACAAGAAAGGTGGCAAAAATTCATTGAAAAGAACATTACAATATCATTTTGCACTCCTAGACTAGAAGACATCAAAATTCATTTCCACAAAGTGATTTGAAGCAACAGGTTTTCGGAAGATCCTGGGTTTGAGCCTCGCTCGGCGCATAGTTGAGTCCTTGGAAAAGGCTCTTTACTTACATTCTCTCATCGTTCTCAGGTGTAAAATGAGTATATGGCCGAACAGAGCGTTGTTGGTGTCAGAAAAAAATTAGCAATATCGCCTAACAGGCGCCATGTTTCGTTCTACATGTTATGTGTTCCTTTTTTATCAGCGACCCCTTGTAAAGCGCTTTGAGCACATTTAGTGGATATTGCGCTATATAAAAGCTCAAGTTTTAAAAGCTATCCCATCAACGACAAGGTAGGAGATTCATGAGGGAGAAAAACAAAAACAAGGCGGAAGTCACTTCGGAACTGTTGACTGTAAATAGCTTGTTTTTATTTGCCATAAAATAAATACTTTGTTATTTCGAAACAAAAAAAAAAAAAAAAATTTTTTTGTCATAATTATTATTTGGAAAAATCATACATAAACTCGTACACATAAGTTTGAAATGAAATTTATAAAATGGGCTTGCTTAAAATTAAAAGTCTGCAGTAAAAGGGGGCGTGTCCTTTGTTCCACAGGAATTTTGAATCTAGTTTTAAACTAATTTAGCGCTTATAAGGGAAAATTACTGCGAATTTTTTAGCCTAAAGTTATCCATTATCATTGAGATAAATATTTATACCATAGTAACTCTTATGATTGCAAAAATCGCAAAGAATTCCGAGAGAATTTTATAGAGAAATAAGGGGTATCTACGGCAAACACTTGAGAATTAAGACCCAGTGATCAATTACAATGGAAATGGCTCTGCGCATGGCGGAAGTCATCGTATTTTAACAAACGGATAGACGAACACGCCCACTTTGTTTAGAGTCCTTTCCTTTACATCCCTGGTCATATTGACAATCTCTAAATAAATATTTAAATAAATATAAGATAAACGTAACTGTCGACATTCCTCTTTGTTTGTTTTGTTTGTTTTTAAGGGTTTTACGGCGCTTGCAACACATTAAGGTTATATCAGCGCCAATAAAAAGGAAGAAAATGGGATAGTAAAAAGTTCTAGAATTACAATTAAAGCACAAAAGAAAAGGTAAGACAAAGGGGAACTGGTTCAAATAGGGAACAGATGTAGATTCCAAGAGCACACCGTCAAAGTACTTAGTTTGAGATCACCTAAAAGTCTCATCCAGACACAAGCACAGGTCCCAACTAAGAGGAATACACTCAAATGTTTACCAATCATATAATATAATATGTAAACTAAACATAATACAATGCAAAACAGAGAGATGATTTACAATGAAAAAAATATCATCTCGCAAAATATAACTATACATTCGACTGTTTCCCTCCCAGCCAAGGAACTCCGGCAAGGATCAGGACAAAACTAAGTAATCTCATTCCAAGACAATGACAGGAAACAATTGGAAAACGGGTATGGGGGGTTAGAAGACGCAGTATGTACCTCCCTGCCCACTATGGGAGATTCCTCTTTGTAATTTACTTTAATGTTGGTCAGGGCTATCATCGATATTATTGTTATGATAGTTTAAATGTTCATGATATATATACCATCTCCACTGTTATCATCACCACACCATCACCACCACCCCAACCGTCACCACCACCTACATCCCCACCCTCATCATCACCCTCACGACCACTACCACCAACAACAACACTATCACCACGACCACCATTACCATCGTCATCATCATCACCAGCACCATCATCATCATCATCATCATCATCATCATCATCATCATCATCACAAACACCACCACCCCAACCGCCACAACCACCAACATCACCATCACCACATCCCCACCCTCATCATCACCCTCACCATCACCACCACCACCCACAACAACAACAACAAAATCACTATCACTATCATCATCATCATCATCATCATCACCACCCCACCACAACCACCTCCATCACTATAACTACCACCACCACCACCATCACCATCATCACTACCACACCACCACTACCACCAAACCACCATCACCACACCACCAACACCATCACCATCATCACTACCACACCACCACCATCACCACCACCACCATCACCACCACACCACCACCATCACCACCACCATCACCACAACACCACACCACCACCACCAACATCACCACCACCACCATCACACCACCACCACCATCACACCACACCACCACCATCACACCACCATCACCACCACCACCACACCACCACCACCACACCATCATCACCGCCATCACCACACCACCACCACCATCACCGCCATCACCACCACACCACCACCACCACACCACCACCATCACCACCACCACACCACCACCACCACCATCACCACCACCACACCACCACCACCATTATCACCACCACCACCACCATCACCACCATCACCACCACCACCATCATCACCACACTACCCCCACCACAACACCACCACCACCACCACACCACCACCACCACCACACAACCACCACCACCACACACCACCACCACCACCACACCACCACCACCAAACCACCACCACCACCACACCACCACCATCACACCACCACCACCACATCACCACCACCACACCACCACCACACCACCATCACCACATCACCACCAATCAACCAACCCATCAATCATCCACATCAGACAATATCATCACTGTTAAACAGTGTGTTCTCATCGGCACCACTCCCTTGTTACACAGATCGCTGGTACAACAGTAGAAGCAGGTTTATCGTGTCCTGCTGAATCTGACCACTGTTTAAATTCAGGCACTTCGTCTTGTCCGACGATGAGTCATACCATTTGGCCCGGCACGTTGGAATGTCCACACAGCTGAATGGAAAAGTCAAAGATGTAAGTAAAAGGACAGCGTGGCTCAGCGTACGCTCTTTGCTTCGTACCTGAAAGGTACCGAGTTCGACTACCCGCTGCGTTGTGTACCTTGAGCAAGTCACCTAGCCTTAGCTCACTTTGCGGCGCTGCACTGCGGCTGATGCCTGGGTTATTCCAGTCGTCCCTTGGAATAGACCTAAAGAAAAATTCCCTTAGGGATAAATAAAGAGAATTTATTTATTATTATATATAAAAGAAATACAAGACTTTCAATTCACTCTCTCCTACTGATCATTTCAGTAATACCAAAATGCAGGCTTACCCAGCAGAAAATTGATTTCTAAACTCATAATAATCTCTCTGACAAACAACTTTATGTTCTTATAATGAAACAAGATCATTGAATGTACAAAATGAACTGAATAAGAAAAAACGTATTGTGTCGTAACAATGTGACGATTTGCTGTAGGTGGTAAGAGAGGGGTAAAACGTTTGAAAACTTGTGTAGCTTTCAGCATTGATAACATTTATCAAAGTTATATAAACAACTTTCATCGCAGTGTATTATAATTATATATTATATATAATATATAATATATATATATATATATAAAATAATATATATATATATATATATATATATATATAATAAATATATAAATTTTAATATTACCTACAATGTTGTAATATATTATAAAAAAAAATCTCTCCTCGAGCACTATTCAACCATATTTATATCCAACA
>NC_088368.1:44481339-44493839 GCF_034508935.2 Berghia stephanieae | reverse complement strand
TTCATTCTATCTATAGTCTGGTTAAGTGAGAATTACCCATAAACCCGGATGGCAACAACAACAGAAAAAAAAACAATAACAAAGAGCTGAGTGACGTCAACTTCATTCTATCTATAGTCTGGTTAAGTGAGAATTACCCATAAACCCGGATGGCAACAAAAAAAAAAAAAACAATAACAAAGAGCTGAGTGACGTCAACTTCATTCTATCTATAGTCTGGTTAAGTGAGAATTACCCATAAACCCGGATGGCAACATAAAGAAAACAATAACAAAGAGCTGAGTGACGTCAACTACATTCTATCTATCAAGACATTCGGATACACCAAAACATGCCATCGACCTACTGCAATCCTCCCATTTTCATTTATTGCAATGGTTGTCATGACAACACGACAAACAGATGACGTTGTTGTCATCGATTCCAGGTGGTTCCACGGGCTTGGTGCTACGATAATCGCGATGATCACCACGACGACGACGACGATGATGATCATCATGGTGTAGTTGTTGTTGTTGTTGTCGTTGTTGTCGTTGCTGTGTGTTGTGAGGGTTACTAGTAGTAGTGCTCCAGTTGTCTTCGAATGCGTCCATGTTATCGTGTAAGAGTTTGCAAATCTGTGGATTCAGTCAAATGTTGATGGTGATAAGGCTGTAGTCAAGGGAGGTGTAGTTATGGTGCAAATGATAATAATGATGATGATGATGATGATGATAATAATAATAATAATAATAATAATAATAATAATAATAATAATAATAATAATAATAATAATAGTAATAATAATAATAATACTAATGATAATAATAATAATAATAATAATAATAATAATAATAATAATAATAATAATAATAATAATAATAATAATAGTAATAATAATAATAGATAATAGTAATAATATAATAATAATAATAATAATAATAATAATAATAATAATAATAATAATAATAATAATAATAATAATAATAATAATAATAATAGTAATGCGTACTTTCTGTAGCGCCTCTTTACACCAAAAGTTTTCGGAAGCGATTATACATATATGCACATGCGATCTTATATAATATACCATTCAATAAAATCAATAAAATCACTCACAGAAAACTGTAAGGAAATACTCTTGTCTTCAAAGAGGCTTTAAAGGAGGACAGAGAATTACAGTGTCTGGTGTCTGCTGAAAGAGCGTTCTACACAGAAGGAGCAGAATGTGCGAAAGCAAGTCGTGAAAAATTCGACTTAGGAATCAAACTGTTCCAAGAACAGGGAAGTGACAAGGTTGTATATAAAGGATTAGTCTTGGTGCAGTGGCGTGGCGTGCTTACAGTATAAGGTGGTGCCAGAATCAGAAGAAAATGACTTAAAACATGCTATATTTGTAAATACAAAAGAAAGAAAAAAAAATAAAGAAAAGACTTACTCAAATTAGTAAGAAGAGGTATTTACCATTTCTCAGTTGTATTTTTTTTTTTAATGTTGTAATCCATTTTTAAAAGATGGAGCGGTGCCAGGCACCAAAGCAACGAATATAGCCACGCCCCTGAGTCTTAGTACAAATCATGGATATAATTCATAAATGTGTTGTTAATAGGATTCAATAGTCTGATGTCACGTCCGCCCAAAAACCAGCAGGTCGGTTCTAAACAAAGATAATCAGTACTATACTATTTATTCTTCATACTGGCTAGAACTTTTTCACATGTCACGTGATCAGAATGTATAAAAGTCAAAACATGATTAGATTTATAATGATTTTCTCCTTTAGATTAATTTTTATGCTCGTCGTCGAAATATTTCATAAGGACGTTGATGGAGGTAATGGCGTCCGCCATTGTTCCGATAGTTTAGATCCAGTTACTATGCGTCATTACGAAGGAAGTGACGTCACGACTGTTGAACCGTAGCCATCGTTAACTTATAGATAGTATGCGCTTGGCTAACAAGCTCATTCCGGAAGTATAACGGACCAACACACAAAACTGTGTGTATCCACGAACGTTTATAGTCGGGTTAATACAGTTCAGTGAGCATTGCTCATAAACGCGGATGGCAAAAAAAAAAAAAAACAATAACAAAGACCTGAGTGACGTCATCTTCGAACTATCTATAGCCTGACATAAGAACCCACTAGGACTTATAGTTTGACGTCATTTTTTTTTAGGTTTATGTAGCGTCTAGTGAGTTGTCGTTAGTAGTGCTCAATGAAACAAGTGATTTCATTGGTTAAACTATTGAATACAACTCACGATTTGTTTTCTTTTGTGGCCAAAGACGTGTCTTTTGAAATCATTTTTTGGTCAGTGTCAGGCTATAAGTATCGATGGCTCCGGCTGAACCCTATTTAGATACGGTAAATTAGATCAATAGGATTCAATCGTCTGATGTCACGCCACCCGGCAACGGCGGCCATCTTGGTTCTAAACAAAGAAAATCATTACTTTTTATTCTACATGCTGGCTAGAACTTTTCATATGCCTTTTGATCAGAATGTGTAAAAGTAAAAACATGATCAAATCTATGGGTTTTTTTTCCTCTGGATACGCTTTTATGCTCGCCGGAGAAATATTTCATACGGGCGACCGCCATTGTTCCGATAGTTTAGAGCCAGTGTTACTAAGTTACCATGCGTCATTAGGAAGGAAGTGACGTTACGACTGTTGAAGAGTATTCTAATATTATAAATGACCCACACCAAAATTTGATTCAAATGTCTGATGTCACGTCCGCCCAGCAACGAGCAGCTTGGTTCTAAACAAAGAAAATTCGGTATTTTTTAATCTTAATGCTGGCTCACATGTCCTGTGATCAGAATGTGTAAAAGTCAAAACATTATCAGATTTATAATGTTGTTTTCTCCTCTATATACACTTGTATGCTCGTCGGAGAAGTATTTCATAAGGGCGGTGATGATGCGCCATTATTCCGATAGTTTAAAACTAGTTAGTACTATGCGTCATTACGAGAGAAGTGACGTCACTTACGACAGTTGAACCCTATTTGATATAGATAGTTCGAAGATGACGTCACTCAGGCCTTTGTTATTGTTTTTGCCATCCGCGTTTGTGAGTTGTTCTCACTAAACTGTATTAACCAGACTATAAAAGTTCATGGTTACACAGAGTTTGTGTGTTGGTCCGTTATACTTCCGGATGGCAATGTTGTGAACTCCTTGGCCAAGCGCATTCTATCTATAGTACATTAGATCAATTTTAATACATATTATAATGACCCACAACCAAAATTATTAACCCACCATTTTGTCCTCACATCCAAGCCGGTAGCTGGTGTGTCCACCTCCAACGTAGCGATAAGATGTGTAGCACGTCTGTGAAGATAGGAAGTGTGTGACGTAACAGGCGTGCTTGGAATCGTCACGCATTTGCAATGATATAAAGAATGTAAATGTTGCTGCTCGAAGCTCGAAGAAATAAATAACAATGTGAAACTGAATGTAAGCTTCAATTTAAAACACGAAATCAGATAATGGACTTTTTGGGTTTCCCCTTTATCAACAAACAAGATGAATGAAACACACTACAGATGAATTACGGTTAAGATGGTTTATTCATCTTAACAACGCTACTACTACTACAGTATCTCATTCATCTGTCGTGTTTCATTCATCCTGTTTTGTTGATAAAGGGGAAACCCGAAACGTTCATTTGATCTGCTTTTGTAATTAAATTGAAGCTTACATTCAATTTCACATTGTTAGGCGATATATTACAATTTTTTTTTTCGGACATAGACAACGCTGTTAACGTCCAGGTACTCATTTTACACCTGAGTACGGTGAGAGAATGTTAGTGAAGAGCCTTCTCCGAGGACTCAACTATGTGCCGAGCGAGGATCGAACCCAGGACCTTCCGGTCCGAAAGCGAGTGTCATATCACAAGACCACACACATTTATAACAGATCTGAACAAGTGTATGTGCAACGGCGCCAAAGCAAGCAAGAAAAATACAAGAAAAAAATAAAATAAACATCACAAAAAAATCAGTCTAACTCGACTGGGGACCGAACCTGAGACCTTCTGATTACCGATCAGACGTGCTGTCATGATACATTACCATGTAATAGCAGCACGTCTGATCGGTAATCAGTAGGTCTCAGGTTCGATCCCCAGTCGAGGTCGACTGATTTTTTGGGACGTTTTATTTTTTTCTTGTATTTTTCTTTCTTGCTTTGTCTGACACCTTTTCATACACACTTGTTCAGTTCTTTATCTTACACCGGTATCTGCTCCCTAATTTCTCATATTATGTATAACAATGGAAAATATAACACTAGAGTTAGAGGAGATTTACGTTACACAGTGCAGCGAATTTAAAAAAAATATTTTAAAGCCCAAATACGTTTGTTTGTTTGTTTGTTGCTTTAGGTCTCTTCCAACACAATTGAGGTTATATGAGAGACCGCTGAAACAAAAAAACAAGCAATCTAACAAACATAGTACAAATGTAAATCAAAATCATAACCTAAAGATATCATAAGTTAAATTATAAATAACCAAGAACAAACAGGCAGAAGATTTACAGGAAAAAAAAATCCCCTGTCAAAAATACAATCACAAACCAAAGAAGCAGGATAGGCTAGTAACGAGAAGAAGAAACGACATCACTATCGGATCGTACACCCATGGGAACATCATAGGTATATGATTCAAGGGTGATGCTCCCATCCAACGACATCACTATCGGATCGTACACCCATGCGAACATCATAGGTATATGATTCAAGGGTGATGCTCCCATCCAACGACATCACTATCGGATCGTACACCCATGCGAACATCATAGGTATATGATTCAAGGGTGATGCTCCCATCCAACGACATCACTATCGGATCGTACACCCATGCGAACATCATAGGTATATGATTCAAGGGTGATGCTCCCATCCAACGACATCACTATCGGATCGTACACCCATGCGAACATCATAGGTATATGATTCAAGGGTGATGCTCCCATCCAACGCACACTATCGGATCGTACACCGCTGCGAACATCATAGGTATATGATTCAAGGGTGATGCTCCCATCCAACGACATCACTATCGGATCGTACACCCATGCGAACATCATAGGTATATGATTCAAGGGTGATGCTCCCATCCAACCACCCGCCACTATCGGATCGTACACCCATGGGAACATCATAGGTATATGATTCAAGGGTGATGCTCCCATCCAACCACCCGCCACTATCGGATCGTACACCCATGGGAACATCATAGGTATATGATTCAAGGGTGATGCTCCCATCCAACGACATCACTATCGGATCGTACACCCATGGGAACATCATAGGTATATGATTCAAGGGTGATGCTCCCATCCAACCACCCGCCACTATCGGATCGTACACCCATGGGAACATCATAGGTATATGATTCAAGGGTGATGCTCCCATCCAACGACATCACTATCGGATCGTACACCCATGGGAACATCATAGGTATATGATTCAAGGGTGATGCTCCCATCCAACCACCCGCCACTATCGGATCGTACACCCATGGGAACATCATAGGTATATAATTCAAGGGTGATGCTCCCATCCAACCACCCGCCACTATCGGATCGTACACCCATGGGAACATCATAGGTATATGATTCAAGGGTGATGCTCCCATCCAACCCCCCGCCACTATCGGATCGTACACCCATGGGAACATCATAGGTATATGATTCAAGGGTGATGCTCCCATCCAACCACCCGCCACTATCGGATCGTACACCCATGCGAACATCATAGGTATATGATTCAAGGGTGATGCTCCCATCCAACCACCCGCCACTATCAGATCGTACACCCATGCGAACATCATAGGTATATGATTCAAGGGTGATGCTCCCATCCAACCACCCGCCACTATCGGATCGTACACCCATGCGAACATCATAGGTATATGATTCAGGGGTGATGCTCCCATCCAACCACCCGCCACTATCGGATCGTACACCCATGGGAACATCATAGGTATATGATTCAAGGGTGAGGCTCCCATCCAACCACCCGCCACTATCGGATCGTACACCCATGGGAACATCATAGGTATATGATTCAAGGGTGATGCTCCCATCCAACCACCCGCCACTATCGGATCGTACACCCATGCGAACATCATAGGTATATGATTCAAGGGTGATGCTCCCATCCAACCACCCGCCACTATCGGATCGTACACCCATGCGAACATCATAGGTATATGATTCAAGGGTGATGCTCCCATCCAACCACCCGCCACTATCGGATCGTACACCCATGGGAACATCATAGGTATATGATTCAAGGGTGATGCTCCCATCCAACCACCCGCCACTATCGGATCGTACACCCATGGGAACATCATAGGTATATGATTCAAGGGTGATGCTCCCATCCAACCACCCGCCACTATCGGATCGTACACCCATGTGAACATCATAGGTATATGATTCAAGGGTGATGCTCCCATCCAACCACCCGCCACTATCGGATCGTACACCCATGCGAACATCATAGGTATATGATTCAAGGGTGATGCTCCCATCCAACCACCCGCCACTATCGGATCGTACACCCATGCGAACATCATAGGTATATGATTCAAGGGTGATGCTCCCATCCAACCACCCGCCACTATCGGATCGTACACCCATGCGAACATCATAGGTATATGATTCAAGGGTGATGCTCCCATCCAACCACCCGCCACTATCGGATCGTACACCCATGGGAACATCATAGGTATATGATTCAAGGGTGATGCTCCCATCCAACCACCCGCCACTATCGGATCGTACACCCATGGGAACATCATAGGTATATGTGTCAAGGGTGATGCTCCCATCCAACGACATCACTATCGGATCGTACACCCATGCGAACATCATAGGTATATGATTCAAGGGTGATGCTCCCATCCAACCACCCGCCACTATCGGATCGCACACCTATGCGAACATCATAGGTATATGATTCAAGGGTGATGCTCCCATCCAACGACATCACTATCGGATCGTAACACCCATGCGAACATCATAAGTATACGATTCAAGGGTGATGCTCCCATCCAACCACCCGCCCAATAAACTTGAGCCTTAATATAGCGCAATATCCACTAAACGTGCTTGAGGCGCTCTAAAAGGGCCCCTGAGTAACAACAACACGTACCATATAAATATAAAACGAGACATGAGGACTGTAAGGCGATATTACAATTTCTTTTTCCGACAGAGACAACGCTGTTAACGGCCCGGTACACATTTTACACCTGAGTATAGTGAGAGAATGTGAGTAAAGAGCCTTTTTCCAAGGACTCAACTATGCGCCGAGCGAGGTTCGAACCCAGGACCTTCCGATCCGAAGGCGAGTGTCATACCAATTAGACCACATAACCGTACTAACATAATATTAATAACTACAGAAATTGCAAGACAGATGTAACGGTAGGAATTGTGAAGCATGTGCAACGACAAGAAGTGCAACTCTTTGGCTATTGTAGGAACAATAACTCGTTGTAACGATCATCATCATCATCATCATCATCATCATCATCATCATCATCATCATCATCATCATCATCATCATCATCACCAACACCACCACCATCATCATCACCACCACCACCACCATCATCATCATCATCATCATCATCATCATCATCATTCATCTCATCATCATTAATCATATAAAAGCCACAACAACTACACAAGAAACATTAAACTTCCATTTAAACTTTCTTAACTCCCATCATAAACATCAGGAATAATACGATGTTACTATTATGAACAAACAATGATCAGAAATGCCTTTGTCCTACTCCTACACATGTCAGACCATGAGATGTGCAAGTCCAAACCTGAGTGCCGAGCAAGTAACACGACGGTTGCACAAATCTGGCCTGTCTACGCTGTCACAGGAATAACATTCAGTGTTGTTGGTGGAGCTAGTACTAGTACCTGAATGACCATGTGAATGGAAGTGGGAATTTAGGGTTTGGGCGTGTGTGTATGTGGGGGTGGGGGTTGATGAATGAATTAAATTTATCATCATGTCCTATAATATTGTCTTTAAAAATAAGCAAAACTGAAAATAACTGCTTCAGAAAATAGCAAAATACAAAAAAAAAAAAAAAAAAAAAAAAAAAAAAAAAAAAAAAAAAAAAAAAAAAACACAAAAACAACCAAAAAAAAAAAGCCCAACGAAAAAACGAAACGTTCGGGTTCAAAACCTTTCTACTTCAGCCAACAACAACAACAAATAAACAAACAAAAAAAAAAAAACATCAAACAAAAACAATGAAAACATAAAATCATTACTAAAAAACCAGATCTGTAGAAAAAACAAACGTATATTTCTCTATCATCGATCTAGTTATTTAGCAATGTGTTTATATTTTCATTGTTTTTTTTTTTTTTTTTTTTTTTTTTTTTTTGGATTTTTTTTTTTTTTTTTTTTTTTTTTGCTCTTGTTTTGTTGTTGTCTGAAGAAAGTTTTTGAGTCCGTGTTTTGGTATTTTGTTCTATTTTGAAGCTGTTATATTTATTTTTGTTTAGGTATTACATTTTTACACTTATCAGCTTCTAGTTCTAGCAGTTTAGTATCACTATAATATTGTCTTTTTTCTGTGGTTATTTAAAATGTCAAAACTACACGAGCTGATTACGAGTCTGAGAGTTCTAACTTGTTTCAATTACATTGGGGTGAGTGATCTTGCCATTGATTCACCATTCTCATTTCACATATTTCATTTGTTACAAAAATTATCTTCATAACTTACAAATAGGACCATCATTATCCAATCAAATTCATTGGATTTTCTATCGTGCGCATAGGACATCCCACCCTACACACAAGATGTCACATCGTGCACACAGGACCTCCTACGGTTTCACATAGGACGTCTCATAGTGCACAGAGGACCTCCCACAATACAGCTAGGACGTCACATCGTGCACATCGGACCATAGAGAATACAGGACCTAGTCTGTCCATCGGACCTCTCTATTTTGGTAATAAAATATTTACTTCGTATACAAATCAACGAATATGACTCTTAGACGAGAATTAAAAAGTGGCGGTGACGAGATAAGTATCAAAACTATAATACCGACGATATATAAGCAGTGGCGGGTATTCTGAGAGTACTAGTATAATAAGGATGCGTAGCAGGCAAATTGAACTGTATGGATTGAAAGTTCGTTTCCATAAAATCTACTTGAAAATCGCTAAAATACAAAACACTGGAATACGCATTGAGTATTTTAAATCAATGGAAACGCTCTTCATTAAATGGCCATGTCTATCTTTTTTTTCTGACGAGAACGTTTTCCTGACAAACTGAGTCTAATTTGTATTTTAGGAAACCAAAGGTCTGTCTTACCAATGGAACGGCTGGCTCTTTCGTAAATTTTGCATTTTCCATCTGTACAAAAATCCCTTCGCAGCATGTCGTGCAAATTGGACTTCCGGTCCGTGGGATCCCTCTTTCATCATCCTGGTTTATCCACAACAAATGGCCGATGTCGGTGATATTCACAGTTCCTTTTGCCACAGATGCTTTGCTGGATTCGCATACCTTGAAAAAAAGTATTCTCAATGGGAGGCTTTCCGAAACCTCCTACATCCCCAATATTTTCTTATAATGTTCTAGTAGGGGGTTTGGGAAAGGGGGGGGGGGGGGCTTTTTTATATAGATAGTTCGAAGATGACGTCACTCATGTCTTTGTTATTGTTTTTTTGCCATCCGCGTTAATGAGTAATGCTCACTGAACTGTATTCACCCGATTATAAACGTTCATGGATTCCCACACGTTTTGTGTGTTGGTCCGTTATACTTCCGGATGGCAATGTTATGAGTTTCTTAGCCAAGCGCATACTATCTATAATGTTAGTCGGGGGTGTGGGAGGAGGGAGACTTAAAAAAAGAAAAAAAAAAAAAAAAAAAAAAAAAAAAAAAAGTTTCCCCCCTCCCAAACCCTCTACTAGAACATTATATATAAAAAAAGAATACTGGGGATATAGGAGCTTTCTTAATTTGTTTCCTTTATTGTTAAAAATGTTGATTTCATATATTATTATTCATTTGGGGAGACCTTCCGAAAGCTCCTAGAGGTAGCATTTCCTTAAATTTGTATTTTCTCCGTGGATCTTTTGTCATTAATTTAAATTTGTCATCATATAGAAGTATTTTAAAAACTCTAGAACAAACCTTGATAGATTTGTGAAAAGTTTAAAACTTTCCTAATTTGACCATTGGTTTGATTCTCAGCCGCCATTTTGATTTGTGAAGTATTGAAAGGTAAGTGCAAAGTAGTCCTGGTTGTTGTTTTTTTATTTTTTTAATTAGTGTTAGCTCGAGGTCGGAGGATTTTTTTTCTAATAGGATTAGTTATATGTCTTAGTAAAAAGGTGATAGGGTGTTTGTTTTCCTATTAGGGTTAGTTAAAGGTACTATGTTTTATTTTTTCTTGAGGGTTATTGAGGGAATATTTGAGTTGTTTCCCTTAGCACTAGGAGCTTTCGAAGGGCCTCCCTAAATTTTCGTTTGTGTTTTTGTTTGTTTGTTTTTGTATTGCATATTCATCCTGGAGTTTTGTCGATGTGTGTGAGTGTGTGTGTGTGTGTGTGTGTGTGTGTGTGTGTGTGTGTTGGTGGGGGATTTACTTAAAGTTGAGAGAAATGAACATTTTATTCAAATTGTGATAAAGTGAGTTTACCTGTTTGGGTCGACATCTTTTGTAGTAAGTAGGGGTTCCGTCCGATTCTATGTAGATGTCTGTATAGCAAACCTGTGTTTGGGTATAATGTGGTCATGGTGATGTTGGTGGTGGTGACGGGTGGTGGTGGTGGTGGTGGTGGTGGTGTGTGGTGGTGGTGATGATGATGATGATGATGATGATGGTGGTGGTGGTGGTGATGATGATGATGATGATGATGCTAATTATTATGATTATGATGATGATGATGATGGTGGTGGTGGTGGTGGTGATGATGATGATGATGATGATGATGATGATGGTGGTGGTGGTGGTGGTGATGATGATGATGATGCTAATGATGATGATGATGATGATAATTATGATTATGACGATTGCTGCTATTGTCTTTGATTTTAATTTTAGTGATGGCGGTGGTTGTTATTGTTGTGTCTATGATGAGGATAATAATGAAGAGGATGAGATTGTCAAGATTTAATATACTACAACAACTCCAATATACCTCATGTCCTTGACATTCAATGATCCCTCGACATTGAGATTCGTCCTTGACCCCATTGTTACACAAACGACACCTAGAGGCTATGAACGAAATATATTTTAAGGCTAAATTTTGGGAATACAGAAAATCGTAGTTGTCAAACTTTACAAGAATTTTTAACAGGAGCAGTTTGTTGGAGCTTGACCCCCCCCCCCCCCCCCTTCTTTAAAAAAAACAACAAAAAAAAAACAAAAAAAACAAAACAAACTTGAGCTTTTACATAGTGACAAAATCCACTAAACGAGCTCAAAGCATTTTACGAAGGGTCTTTGACCAACAGCAACAAGTAACTTATAGAACGAGACATGACGCCTGTTAGGCGATATTACAATTCTTCCCAAGAGGGACAATGCTGTTAACGGCCAAGGGCTAATTTTACATCTGAGACGATGAAAGCATGGGACTAAAGAGTCTTTTCCAAGGGCTCACTGGATAGGACTCCCGACCTCCAATAGTGGGCAGGGAGGCACTTACTGTGTCTTTTATTCCCCTATATGTGTTTTCCAATTTGCTTTCTGTCATTGTCTTGGAATGAGATGACTTGGTTTTGCCCTGGCCCTGGCCGGATGCCCTGACTAAGAGGCAAACTGTCAAATGTATAGTTAGTTTTGGGAGATGATATTTTTTCCCTTGTAAATCATCTCTCTGTTATGTACTGTATTATGTTTTGTTTACATATTATGTATGATTTATAAACATTTGAGTGTATTCCTCTAAGTAGGGACCTGTGCTTGAATCTGGATGAGACTTTTAGGTGATTTCAAACTAAGTACTTTGATAGTATGCTCTTGGAATTTTCGACTGTTTCCTATTTGAACCAATTCCCCTTTGTCTTCCCTTTTCTTGGGTGTAATTTAATTGTAATTCTATAACTTTTGACTATCCCATTTTCTTCCATTTTACTGGCGCTGATATGACCTTAATGTGTTACAAGCGCCGTAAAACAATCCAAGGGCTCAACTATGTGCCGAGCGTTGTTCGTTCGAACTCATTTGAAAGGGCACTACGGACCTATTGTCGACCGAAGAAATGGAAACCCATCGAAACGATCGTGTCGACAGAATAATGTGAGTGTTCTTCCTGATATATTATATGTATATATATATATACGAGTATATATATATATATATATATATATATATATATATATATATATATATATATATATATATATATATATTGGGGATACTGAAATACAGTAGTATAAAAAGACAGACTTACCGTCGTTGGCATGTAGACAAAACAACTGGAT
>NC_088368.1:44471339-44478839 GCF_034508935.2 Berghia stephanieae | reverse complement strand
AATTGAAATCCCAGGCCAACTTATCCTATGACACTCAGTAACACTTGGTCACTTAGATAAGTTTGATTTCTAACGCGTTAGATGCCGTTGTTTCAAGCCATCATAAGATTCTTTTTTATTTTATGTTGTCCATTCTATTTCTTTGGGGGTTTTTTGTTTTTGTTTTGTTTTAATGTTTTTGGGTATATTTTCGTTATTGCTTAAGTTAAAGAAAAATATAATATTATTATATTATTATAATACTTTGTCCATTCCATTGATGAGTTGTTTTTAAATACTTTTTGTTGGAACCGTGTATTCAGTTCACCAGTGGACTAAAAACACAGCTGTGTATTCAGTCCACCGGAAATAAAAGTATTCAAAAAGGACCAAATATCGTCTATATTTACCTTAACTCTCTCAAGTTCACCCCATTGAAAATCGAACTAATTTGTTCCATTTTCCATGCTAATGAACTCGAGAGAGTAACCGATACTGACGACATTAGCCTATAGGTATCATCAGAAATGGACAGGCATAATATAAGTCAATTCAACGGCTTAATAATATCATTTACAGCATTTTATTTACTCTCGGAAAATCTTGATTGAGAGTTGTTCGAAACCGGGCGCCTGAAATAGATCTCAATTCTCGAAACCGATTTATTAAACTTGACGAGATTCTTACCGTGACTTTTAACATTTTTTATTTATTTACTTTTACTCACTGTTAAGATTATCATTTTAATTTAGAAACAGTGAGACGTCAAAATGTATTGCCTTGCGCATTTCTTGTACGTAACAATGTGACTCCGGAGAAAAACGAACAACAAAACAAAAACCAACGAAAAAAAAAAAAAAAAGAGAACAACTTTATAGTTATAGGGTCTTGAATATGTTTAAGGGAGGTAAGAGAGAGAGAGAAGAGAGAGAGAGAGAGAGAGAGGAGGAGAGAGAGAGAGAGAGAGAAAGAAAGGAGAGAGAGAGAGAGAGAGAGAGAGAGAGAGAGAGAGAGAGAAGGAGAGAGAGAGAGAGAGAGAGAGAGAGAGAGGTTAAGGACTGCTTTGTAGCTACTTGTATTCGCACAATTTTTTTTTCTGGGCCACAGCCGTGCTCGAGGCTAGTGATCGATGTGAAAAGTGACCAACCAGAACCTTACTTGGGCAAATAATACTAAAACTCTGATCTTCTTGGAAATCTCATCTTTTTTTATAATCACAAAAATTCTAACGGACTAGGAAAAATAGATATTAATGTTAAGGAAGATGACTCTACATTCTTTTAAGAACTCCATTTTAGGGCTAGTAGAAAGGAAGAAGTGGGATACCAGTCAAAAAATTCTAGTTTTACAAGACATGATAGACAATGAACAATAGACTAGCCCTACAAGACAAAGGACAATGAATGATTTTGAAAGAAAAGGATATACAGCTGTACTCGAGGCCAGTGATCGATGTGAAAAGTGACCAAACAGAACCTTACTTTAGCAAACAATACTAAAACTCTGATCTCCTTGGAAAACTAATCGGGTTTGTTAATCGTAAAAATTCTAACGGACTAGGAGAAATTGAAAATAAATAGAAATGTTAATTTTAAATTAATTGGAGAAACATTATTCTCTGTGTGGCCAATTTTGGCCAAATTGGCTAGGCCAATGGCTATCTGGCAGCAGGCGCCCGATTTCGAACAACTCTCAATCAAGACTTTCCGAGAGTAAATAAAACGTTGTAAATTAAGCCGTTCAACAACATAAGTGCCTGCTCCACTCACTTTTCTGAATTAAAAATTCACCCCATACACCGGAGCATACTCAATGTCTCAATCGTTTCTATGTTATATGTTTGTGTTGAGAATATTGGCTATTAAGCTTAACTGCTGGTCAAAATTATTCGCGATGGTGGTGTACGAACGAATCGGCGGTCTCAAGAAGTGGGTGAGAGAGGGATCTAGTAATGACTTTGGGTTTGAAACGAATATTTTTGTGTTCGTGGATAGCTCACACGGTAGAGCCACGCTCTCACCTGCCAGGCGGAGTTGTCGTACCAATAAGGTCGCAGGTTCGAACCCCACCACCGCCGCGAAAAAATTTTTATTCTCTATTGTCTTCTGGCACTTTTCTATTCACTTCATATCTTGACATTAAGCCGTTGAATTGCCATAAATTATATGCCGTGTCCATTTCTGATGATGCCTATAATAGGTTCAGTATCAATGTCGTCAGTAGCGTTTAAGGTATGTATAGACGATATTTGGTCCTTTTTGAATGTTTTTATTTCTGGTGGACCGAATACACAGCTGTGCCACTGGTGAACTGAAAACACAGTTCCTTTAAAAAAAAAATTGTCATGCAAAAAAAAAACAAAAAAACAATTAAATAATAAAAAAGAATAATAAAAAAGAACGGAAAGGAGGAGAAACTTGATAACGAATAGATTATTCCATTTTTGGGCAGCATGGCTCAGTGGTACGGTCTTTGCTTCATACCCGAAAATGTACCGAATTCGATCAACCGCCGCTGCGCTGTGTGGCCTTGAGCAAGTCACCTCGCCTTAGCTCGACTTGCGGCTGATGCCTGGGTAATTCCAGCCTTCCCTTGGTATAGACCCTAGATACACATTTTCCATGAATAAAGGGAATTTTATTTTATTTATTTATCATTATTATAAGAATATACTGAAAATAACAAAACTTGTGAACGCAGTTTTAAAGTACGGCTTTTTAAATCGTAACAGTAACACGGACTTAAGGCGTGGGTGGGCACGTGTGTTATAGCCGAATGGGATGACACTCATGTGTCAAGTAGGGGCAATATCACCACGGCCAGATATTATATATTTATACTAGTAAAAAGCCCGCAATTTCGCGGGGAAAGAACTATTTCCATACGATATTGTACCCACCATCATTTAATGAGGGCAGATTGGTAAACAACGTTGTCTGTGTAACGTGGTACATCCTCTGTTGATTTTTCTGTGTGGCCCAATATGAAGTGTAAGCCACTATAGCCTCTGGCCCGTGACACAGCAACATACAGTTGTCCGTGTGTGAAAACAGGTTGTGGTAATAAAATCAACTGCGAAAATAAACCTGAAGTAGCAGACGTGAGCAGAGTTGAAAGACGATCTTGGGATCGAGAACTTACCTTACAGCACAGTACTCTGGTGATCATGTTTTGGTTGTTGATTGGTAAAATTGAGAGTTTGCCCGTAATTCAAAACCAAGTAATATACACTGATCTATACTTACATGAAAGAAAATGAAGTTTTGACCACTTTAATCCTGAGGTCAAATGAAAATATGAAGCAGACGCGAACAGCATCAAGTATTCCATCATAATAATATGTACTTTTGGTTTGTTCGGGCAAGAAGCTAGACAGATACAATTGACAGTTTGCCGATAACGTTTAACTAAATATTTCCCAGGGCAAAAATTATCACATCGATGGCATAAAAATGACAGTAATATTAGTTGATGTTGTTAATCGGTGAAACATTTGTGTAAATCCGAATACCGGCACCTCAATGTGATCAAGTTAATAATAATAATATTATGTATGCCACGATTTGCTGAAAAAAGCCAATCCGACAGTTCGTTTGTTTGTTGCTTTAGGTCTCTTCCAACACAATTGAGGTTATATGAGAGACCGCTGAAACAAAAAAAACAAGCAATCTAACAAAAATAGTACAAATGTAAATCAAAATCATAACCTAAAGATATCATAAGCTAAATTATAAATAACCAAGAACAAACAGGCAGAAGATTTACAGAAAAAAAATATCCCCTGTCAAAAATACAATCACAAACCAAAGAAGCAGGATAGGCTAGTAAAGAGAAGAAGAAACGACATCACTATCGGATCGTACACCCATGCGAACATCATAGGTATATGATTCAAGGGTGATGCTCCCATCCAACCACCCGCCAATCCGACAGTTCCTCGATCAGGAATTTCTGTACTTGATGTTTATACTGGACAGATAGAGTTGAGAGTGTGGCCATAAGTTAAACCTGGGTACTATCCACCCAAAACCGTCACATTGAAAGCATCAAAGGGGCAATAATAATTTATAATACTTAATGTCATAAATAGATGTAAACTGTTGAAAACTTAGTGTAGATCTGAAAGCCTTAGAGTAAGCACAGGTCCCCACTAAGAGAAACACACTCAAATGTTTACACATCATATATTATGTAAAACAAAAATAATACAGTGCGTAACTGTAGACGATTTACTTGACAAAATATATCATCTCCCAAACTATACATAATTTGACTGTTTCCCTCTCAGCCAGGGTATCAGGCCAGGGCCAGGACAAAACCAAAAATCTCATTCCAAGACAAAGACAGAAAGCTTGTTGGAAAAAGAGATAAAGAGGGACACAATAAGTGCCTCCCTGCCCACTATGGGAGGTCAGGAACCCCACCCAGTACGCACTCCTACACGCACACACACCACACACACACACACACACACAGACACACACATGCACAATCATAAACACATGCGCACAAATCTAGTTCATAGTAATCAATGCCTTTATTTGTTTAATGTGTTGTCAACATTAAATAAAAAATATTTTCATTAATACACATTACCTGAGTGGAAATGACATGGAAAAAAAAAGTTTATGAAAGCTACCTACGCTTTTTCATTCTATATATTTTCAACACTTCACCATTCAACAGCTTATTGAGCTCTGTCATAAAATAGAATCACATTTGCTATTCTAGAATCTCTTAAAGTTTTGTTCTCAAAGGTTTTGCGGCGCTTGCGACACATTAAGGTCATATCAGCGCCAGTAAAAAGGAAGAAAATGGGATAGTAAAAACTTATAGAATTACTATTAAAGCACCCAAGAAAAGGTAAGACAAAGGGGAATTTGTTCAAATAGGAAACAGATGTAGATTCCAAGAGCATGCTATCAAAGTGCTTAGTTTGAGGTCATCTAAAAGTCTCATACAAACACAAGCACAAATCCCAACTAAGAGGAATACACTCAAATGTTTACACATCATATAGAATATGTCAACAAAACAATGCAGTGCATAACAGAGAGATGATTTACAAGACAACAAAAAAATCATCTCCCAAAACTCTAATCATACATTTGACTGTCTCCCTCCCAGAAGGCATCCGGCTAGGGCCAGGACAAAACCAAGTAATCTCATTCCAAGACAAAGACAGAAAGCATGTGGGAAAACAGATATAAGGGGATAGAAGACACAATATGTACCTCCCTGCCCACTGCGGAGGTAGGGAACGCCACCCAGAAACCAAGTAATTTCATCCCAAGACAAAGACAGAAAGCATGTGGGAAAACAGATAAAGGGGGATAGAAGACACAGTAAGTACCTCCCTGCCCACTATAGTTCGGGAACCCCACCCAGTCGCTTAGCTTAATGATCACAATAGGTCACTTAGTTTACTATTGCACAGCAGACATGATTCTATTTTATTACCTTTAAAAAAATCAGTCCCAAACTGGTACACATACTTCCCATTACGTTAGATCTTTATACCCGTCTAACATTCCATGACAAACGTAATGAATCGATTTCCTCTCATATCTATCCGTGGCTATCATTCTTACAGTCCCATTCCTATCAACACGAAAGCTAGCTAATTACAATTTTTAACAGTCATACATATATGTATAGCCTAACGAACTACTGTTATACAAAATTCATAACCAATCTTTTATTAATATTATCATTATATCAATAACCGAACTAGCTCCAATTCTAACATTCACACAGATATCTACACAGTCATAGATAGCCTAACTAGCTACAGTGACACAGGGTGAGAATAGAAAGAAAAGGTTTATATCACAATAGTGGTAAAAGTAAGGAGGTGATAAAACAACGTTACAGTTACAGTAATTGGCTTTTGCATAATTATCATAATCATATTGTCAATAATAATTGTAATAATTACAATCGAAATCATAATAAAAATAATAATATCCATAAAATCATCATCATTCAATCATTTATTTGTATTTCACATCAAATAATGTATATATATGTATATATGGAATCTGTTGAAATCTTTACTTAACAAAATAAAACACATCTGTTCATAAATCCACCCACCCATTCACACTTGGAACACAAAAGATAGAGCCTTAGTAATACAAAAGCCAGAGCCTATGTAATACAAAAGCCAGAGTCTTAGTAATACAAAAGCCAGAGTCTTTGTAATACAAAAGCCATAGCCTTTGTAATACAAAAGCCAGAGCCTTAGTAATACAAAAGCCAGAGCCTATGTAATACATAAGCCATAGCCTATGGAATACAAAAGTTAGAGCCTTAGTAATACAAAAGCCATAGCCTTTGTAATACAAAAGCCAGAGCCTTTGTAATACAAAAGCCAGAGCCTTTGTAATACAAAAGCCAGAGCCTTTGTAATACAAAAGCTAGAGCCTTAGTAATACAAAAGCCAGAGCCTATGTAATACAAAAGCCAGAGCCTATGGAATACAAAAGCCAGAGCCTATGTAATACAAAAGCCAGAGCCTATGTATTGCAATAGAACACAGTGTCAACATGGAATAATTTTTTGTTCATAAAATACGACACTTCAAATACGGTATGAAGTCATTTACAAATTATTGTGATGATGGCCTCGTATTATTTAAGATTAAATATTATATCTACATGCGTTAGATAAGCAGATTTACAGCATGAAGCCCAAAACCTTGTGAAAAAAATATATTATTACAGTACAACAAAGGTTGAAGAGCAGTTGGGGAATTGGGATGGAAAAGACAAGAGATCAAAAATTATCGGCAGTTATTTTAGCTGAAATTTACACGTCTAAATCGGTGTGTAATATTCCAAAGTAATATCAATTCTGAGGGCTGAAACGGGTTTCCCAATCTGTTTTGTGTGTGCGTGTGTGGAGTGGGTTTTTTTTGTGTGTTTGTGCGTTTTAAACACGTGCGAGGGGCTATGAATTTTAAAATAAAATGTTTTGATTGGTCAACTGCTTTTCGAAGGGTTTTTTTTTTTTCCAATCGGGGTTTTTCTATCAAGTTTTTATTAATATACAGTCTTGAGTGTTTTTTTGAAAAATTACAGGCTTGTCACATTTTTGTTTTTTTTTTTTTTTTTTTTTTAAAAAATTTTATGGCGCTTGCAAAAACATTTAGGTCATTAAACAGCGGGCCCGTAAAAAGGAAGAAAATGGGATAAATAAAAACTTCTAGGGAAATTAACAATTTAAAGGCCAAAAAAAAAGAAAAGGTAAGACAAAGGGGAATTGGTTTCAAATAGGGATCAATGTAGATTCCAAGAGCACACCGTCAAATTTCTTAGTTTGAGATAACCTAAAAGTCTCACCAGACACCAGGGACCGGGCCCAACAAGAGGAAACACTCAAATGTTTACCAATCATAAATTTTAAAAATGTAAACTAAACATAATACAATGCATAACAGAGAGAAGATTTACAAGGAAAAAAATATCATCTCCCAAAACTAACAATACATTTGACTGTTTCCCTCTCAGCCAGGGTATC
>NC_088368.1:44469492-44471239 GCF_034508935.2 Berghia stephanieae | reverse complement strand
TTGTTTCAGGCACCATCAAACTTTTAACATTGAACCCCAATGTTGTATTTTTCAGGTCTATTTGAGTACAAGGAAAGGGACCTGGATTTTTAGTCGAGTATCGGACAACGGTTATCCACTGGACATGCTGTTTAATAATAAAGCCCAGCAAATAGTCACAAATCTCATGGGTGTGGGTCTGCTCAATCAATTCATGAAATATAAACTGAATCAACGGATTGACCATGACCTTTACAGGTTTGCTGTCATTGTCAGTCTGTGTTTATATGTGACCCACCGTATCAAAGCGGTATTATGTCGGGATTCACTTGGTAAGGGAAATTGAATTCATAGCCACAAATATCCAACTTGGGTTTAATAACTATACTTTATGGTGGAGTATAAAGACTATTTCTTGCTTTGCAAAATCTTCTAAAGTCCAATTTTTCATCATTCTATCTCTAAATTCACTTTTTGGGGTCTGAATCATCCCGACATAATACTGTTTTGAGACGGAGGGTCACATATGGTGCTTCAAATTTTGATTTTGATTTTGCTTTTGAGTTTTTATATGAGATTAATGTTATTATTACACTCCAGCACGGTTTCTTCGAACACTCGGTTTCCTCAAACCCCTTCGAATGTCCCAATTTTTTTCCTTATTATTCTTTGCTATCATTCCATTCCTTCCTTAAACTAATTTTTACCCCGAACACGGTTTCCTTGAACTAATTAATAAATTGAGCTCTTATATAACGCAATATCCACTAAATGTGCTCAAAGCGCTTTACAAGAGGTCCCTGTTCAACAGCAACATTTAACATGTAGGACGAGACATGACGCCTGTTAGGCGATATTACAATTTTTCGGACAAAGACAACGCTGTTAATGGCCAGGTACTCATTTTACACCTGAGTGTGGTGAGAGAATGTGAGTAAAGAGCCTTTTCCAAGGACTCAACTATGCGCCGAGCGAGGCTCAAACCCAGGACCTTCCGATCGGAAAGCGAGTGTCATACCACTAGACCACATAGCCGCACAATTTCACCCAGCCATGTAAAAAATTGTATTAATTGAAAGATTAAGATAAAATGTGACCTGCGATTTCGACCAATGATGATTTACTGTGACATTGACATTACCTATGTGTTGATTTAACTACATTGCATGTGTGTGTGTATACAATATGATACACACACACACACACACACACACACATAAACATACTCCATCGCCATTTCGCATATCCGACACCTCTCTGCTCATTCTTATCACTTCCCCATTCGTTCTAATTTAAATACGACGCACCATGATTTGTTAATGCTTGGCTACAACAGTAAATTAATGTTGTGTAAACAGCAACACCTCCCCCTTTCCACACACACACACACACACAACTATCTCCCTCAACATAGGTAATAAAGTAAATGAATAATAAATTTCCCTTTCCGGGTGGGGTTTCCTACCTCCCATAGAGGGTAGGGAGGTTACTGTGTCTTCTATCCCTCTGTATCTGTTTTCCAACTTGCTTTCTGTCTTTGTCTTGGAATGAGATTACTTGGTTTTGTCCTGGCCCTCGCTGGATACCCTGGCTGGGAGGGAAACAATCAAATGTTTAGTTAGTTTTGGGAGATGATAATTTTTTCCTTGTAAATCATCTCTCTTTTTGCACTGTTTTATGTTTTGTTTACGTATCATATATGATTTGTAAACATTTGAGTGTATTCCTCTAAGTGGGGACCTGTGCTTGTGTCTTGATGAGACTTTTA
>NC_088368.1:44441992-44466992 GCF_034508935.2 Berghia stephanieae | reverse complement strand
TCTGTGATATTATAGGGATTGGTATCTGGTCATGTCTATGATATTATAGGGATTGGTATCTGGTCATGTCTGTGATATTATAGGGATTGGTATCTGGTCATGTCTGTGATATTATAGGGATTGGTATCTGGTCATGTCTATGATTATAGGGATTGGTATCTGGTCATGTCTGTGATATTATAGGGATTGGTATCTGGTCATGTCTGTGATATTATAGGGATTGGTATCTGGTCATGTCTGTGATATTATAGGGATTGGTATCTGGTCATGTCTGTGATATAGGGATTGGTATCTGGTCATGTCTGTGATATTATAGGGATTGGTATCTGGTCATGTCTGTGATATTATAGGGATTGGTATCTGGTCATGTCTGTGATATTATAGGGATTGGTATCTGGTCATGTCTGTGATATTATAGGGATTGGTATCTGGTCATGTCTGTGATATTATAGGGATTGGTATCTGGTCATGTCTGTGATATTATAGGGATTGGTATCTGGTCATGTCTATGATTATAGGGATTGGTATCTGGTCATGTCTGTGATATTATAGGGATTGGTATCTGGTCATGTCTGTGATATTATAGGGATTGGTATCTGGTCATGTCTGTGATATTATAGGGATTGTTTTTGCATTGGAAAGTCTTTTAATGTCACGAGATATGTAACTATTGATTATTATTATTATTATTATTATTATTATTATTATTATTATTATTATTATTATTATTATTATTATTATTATTATTATTATTATTATTATTATTATCATCATCATCATCATTATCATTATTTTAATATAAGTACACTATCATCATTATTATTATATATTATTATCATTAATATATCACCATCATCATCATCATCATCATCATCATCATCATCATCATCATCATCATCATCATCATCATCATCCCTGTCCACAATGTATCAGGTACTTCAACCAGATCATCACCATCATCATCACCATCATCATCATCATCCCTGTCCACAATGTATCAGGTACTTCAACCACATCATCATCATCATCATCATCACCATCATCATCACCATCATCATCATCATCATCATCATCATCATCATCATCATCATCATCACCATCATCATCATCATCATCATCATCATCATCATCATCATCATCATCCCTGTCCACAATGTATCAGGTACTTCAACCATATCATCATCATCATCACCATCATCATCATCATCATCATCATCATCATCATCATCATCATCACCATCAATACCATCATCATCAATACCATCATCACCATCATCATCATCATCATCATCATCACCATCATCACCATCACCATCATCATCATCATCATCATCATCACCATCATCACCATCATCATCACCATCATCATCATCATCATCATCATCATCATCATCATCATCATCATCATCATTACATCATACATCATCACCATCATCATCATCATCATCATCATCATCATCATCATCATCATCATCATCATCATCATCATCATACATCATCATCATCCATCATCATCATCATATCATCATCACCATCATCATCATCATCATCATCCATCATCACATCATCATCATCATCATCATCACCATCATCATCATCATCACCATCATCATCACCTTCATCATCATCACCATCACCCCTGTCCACAATGTATCAGGTACTTCCACCATATCATCATCCATCAGGTGAAGACAGACATCAAAAGATTCACCGAGACTGGAGTGGAATTTGTTGATGGGACAAAGGAGGAAAATATTGATGTGGTGGTCAAGGCTACAGGATATTCCATTGGCTTTCCCTTCATCGATAAAGAGGTAGAGTTGGCAGCTAGGAATGCTATTCTTTATAATTATTATCATTAGGGTGCAAATATATCGTGCTTGGAGGTTTCTGGGCATGGGTGCCAGTTTTCCAGTTCATGCCGGAATTCCGGTTTCATGATATCTCGAAGTCAAATACCTCCGGTTTCAGTGTTCTGGTGTCATCACTAAATTTTTCAAAAAATGTTGAGGGAGTACCTCTGCTACTCTCTGTCTCTTTCTGTTCTTTGGCTCCCCTAGAGAGAGACAACTGCACTGTGAGTATTTCACTATGTATTATAAGTTGGTTTTAAAATCAAATTAATTTCCTCATTGTGTCAATATGTTTGCTGTGTAATCATTTAATAATGGTTTAAAAACGGTGATGGAATAAGAGTAAAGTTTAGGCCGCATTTTCAGTAGGAACATTTTCAGGTTTGGCAAAGTGTCGAGATTTTAGTTTCAGGTTTCAGCACTTCTTCCTGCTGGCACCCATGTTTCTGGGTAAGAACTAGAAGTGTTTCCTATTTGATTTCTACGCGAGTAGACAATTTTTGAGTTGGCTTGAAAGATGTCAGACAAATATGTCACATGTACAAAGAATGTTGCCTGTGTCATACCATATATGAAATGTACCCTGTTCACCTATTTTAAATCTTATAAATCGTATACAGCTTGGCGATAAAGCTGATGATAAACATTATAATGAATGCAATGTCAATTAATCTTTTTATCATTATCAAGCGGTTTCTTTTAATCTCAATTGAAGATGCTTTTGAATCAGCAAAGCAAAGCATCATCTTTCAACTAAGAACACAACACATACCGCTCAACAACCATTTAAGCAAAATTACAAAAGACACATCCCCTTCCTGCCCCCTATGTCAACACCCCAATGAAACAGTAGCCTCAGGTGGTCACTGGTTCGGATAAGTAAGTAAGTAAGAATCTGAAACTTTCACTGGTTTCATATTTTTTTATTCTTCAATAATCATCATTTACTCTGGTCGTTCCCTCACTGATTACCTCTAGACTTGACAATTGTAACTCCCTTCTAAGAATCTGAAACTTTCACTGGTTTCATATTTTTTTATTCTTCAATAATCATCATTTACTCTGGTCGTTTCCTCACTGATTACCTCTAGACTTGACAGTTGTAACTCCCTCCTCTACGGGTTGCCAAACAGCTCGATTGTAAGTCTGCAGCTACTCCAAAATAAATCTGCTCGTATTGTTGCCAAATAAAAAAGGTCAGATCACATCACTCCAGTCTTGCTATCAGTGCATTGGCTTTCCCTTGGAGAAGCGGATTGCTTACAAACTTGCCTGTTACTGTTTTAAGTGCTGGGTGGGGTTCCTACCTCCCATAGTGGGCAGGGAGGTTCTTACTGTGACTTCTATCCCCCTGTATCTGTTTTCCAGCTTGCTTTCTGTCTTGTCTTAGAATGAGATTCTGGGTGGGGATCCTGACCTCTCATAGTGGGCAGGGAGGTAAATGCTGTGTCTTCTATTCCCCCATACCCGTTTTCCAATTGTTTCCTGTCGTTGTCTTGGAATGATATTACTTAGTTTTGTCCTGATCCTTGCCGGAGTTCCTTGGCTGGGAGGGAAACAGTCGAATGAATGGTTATAGTTTTGGGAGATGATATTTTTTTCCTTGTAAATCATCTCTCTGTTATGCACTGTATTATGTTTTGTTTATATATTCTATATGATTTGTAAACATTTGAGTGTGTTCCTCTTAGTGGGGACCTGTGCTTGTGTCTGGATGACACTTTTAGGTGATCTCAAACTAAGTACTTTGACGGTGTGGTTTTGGAATCTACATCTGTTTCCTATTTGAACCAATTCCCCTTTGTCTTACCTTTTCTTGGGTGCATTAATTGTAATTCTAGAACTTTTTACTTTCCCATATTCTTCCTTTTTACTGGCGCTGATATGACCTTAATGTGTTGCTTGCACCGTAAAACCCTTAAAAACAAACAAACTGTTTCGCTCTCTCCGCTCATCTACTTCCCTGTTCATGGAACAGTTTGATTCCTAAGTCGAATTTTTCATGACATGCTTTCGCCTATTCTGCTCCTTCTGTGTAGAACGCTCTTTCAGCAGTCACCCGACATTGTAATTCTCTGTCCTCCTTTAAAGCCTCTTTGAAGACAGAGTACTTCCTTTCAGTTTACTGTGAGTGATTTTATTGAATAGTAATATATATGGTCACGTGTGCATATATGTATAAGCGCTTCCAAGCACTTTTGGTGGAAAGGGGCGCTATAGAAATTACGCATTATTATTATTATTCCTCTCTGATGTCTGTCTACAGGTCATTGATGTCACGGAGTCATTGATTCCTCTATGATGTCTGTCCACAGGTCATTGATGTCAAGGAGTCATTGATTCCTCTCTGATGTCTGTCCACAGGTCATTGATGTCAAGGAGTCATTGATTCCTCTCTGATGTCTGTCCACAGGTCATTGATGTCTCTCTGATGTCTGTCCACAGGTCATTGGTGTCACAGAGTCATTGATTCCTCTCTAATGTCTGTCCACAGGTCATTGATGTCAAGGAGTCATTGATTCCTCTCTGATGTCTGTCCACAGGTCATTGATGTCTCTCTGATGTCTGTCCACAGGTCATTGGTGTCAAGGAGTCATTGATTCCTCTCTGATGTCTGTCCACAGGTCATCGATGTCACAGAGTCATTGATGTCTCTCTGATGTCTGTCCACAGGTCATCGATGTCACAGAGTCATTGATTCCTCTCTGATGTCTGTCCACAGGTCATTGATGTCACGGAGTCATTGATTCCTCTCTGATGTCTGTCCACAGGTCATTGATGTCAAGGAGTCATTGATTCCTCTCTGATGTCTGTCCACAGGTCATTGATGTCTCTCTGATGTCTGTCCACAGGTCATTGGTGTCAAGGAGTCATTGATTCCTCTCTGATGTCTGTCCACAGGTCATTCATTCCTCTCTGATGTCTGTCCACAGGTCATTGATGTCACGGAGTCATTGATTCCTCTCTGATGTCTGTCCACAGGTCATTGATGTCAAGGAGTCATTGATTCCTCTCTGATGTCTGTCCACAGGTCATTGATGTCACGGAGTCATTGATTCCTCTCTGATGTCTGTCCACAGATCATTGATGTCGTAGTCATTGATTCCTCTCTGATGTCTGTCCACAGGTCATTGATGTCACGGAGTCATTGATTCCTCTCTGATGTCTGTCCACAGGTCATTGATGTCCAAGACAATCACGTCCAGCTGTACAAATACATGTACCCTCCAGATCTGGAACACAAGACCCTGGCTGTAATTGGCTGTTTCCAACCGTTGGGTGCCATCATCCCACTCAGTGAATTACAATGTCGACTCGCCACTAGAGTTATCAAGGTAAGCTGGTGTTGTGGTGAAAAGACTCCCCCTTAGGGATGCTATAGACGATAAGGTTTTTACTAGATCTTCGGTCAGATTTGGGTAAAGCAAATCATAACGAAATCCCCCTTTTTATGACTTACTTACTTATCCGAACCAGCGACCACCTGAGCTCTAGCCCTTCGGTCTTGTGCCATGACGTACCCCTTTTATGACTAACAGGACAGCATAATTATTGTAATCCTGAATACAATTGAGTGTTAGAAGGAGAAAATAAATAAATAAATAAAATTCCCTTTATTCATCCCATTGGGGAATTTTGTCTTTAGCTGTCATCTGCATTTTTTGCGCCGCAAATATCAGGGCGATCCGCAAATTTTGGCAAATTTCCCAAAATTGGTAAATCGTAGCAAATTTTGGGAAAATTGGCAAATCGCGTGGCAAATTTTGGGGGAAAAAAGAAGCGTAAACAAAATAACGGAAAAAAAAGTGCGAAACTTGAGAAATGTTGCAGCTTTTCCTGGGCCCAAACAGAGGGAAGCTACTCTCTACGGATAATGATCCTTTAAAATCTTTGTAACAACGCTATTCACAGTCATTTCATTTCTCAAGTCAAATAAATGTAAAAAATTGTCTTTTGTATATATTTTTTTCTGAATCATGTGTTAATTTTTACTGAAACGCTTAGTTGTCCTCGGCAAATTTTTGGGCAAATTTTGGCAAATTTTAGGTCCCAATTTGGCAGAAAATGCAGATGACAGCTTTAGGGTCTTTTCCAAGGGAAGAATCGATTGACCCATGCGTCAACCACAGTGCAGCACCGCAAAATGAGCTGGGGCAAGGTGACTTGCTCAAGGTCACACAATGCAGCAGGTATTTGAACTCGGTTCCTTTTGGGTACGAAGCAAAGACAGTACTGCTGAGCCACACAGAATGTATGAGGATTGTATGATGGACAGAATTTTTTTTAAATCATGTAATCTTTCTAAATGTTTATTTTTAAGAGTTATAAATTTCATCAATTTGGGAGAACATGATTAATGATCCTTTCCATGTTTATTCTTCACTCGTCTATCCATCCCAGGGTGCCGTGACGTTACCCAGCAATACAGACATGTGGACAGATATTCGTAAGAAGGAATCGGAAATTGCTCACCGATACACCAAGTCACGACGACATACCATACAGGTTGACTACATTCCATTTAGTGACGAGCTCGCCAAATTGGCTGGGTGCATGCCAGATTATTGTAAGTTTATCCATCTTGTTGTCTCTGTCTGTTTGTCTATCTGCCTTTTCTCTTCATCTTCTTCTTTGTGGCTGGGTGGGGATTCCGACCTCCCATAGTGGGCAGGTAGGTACATGCTGTCGTCTTCTATACTCCTATCCCTGTTTTCCAATTGCTTCTCTGTCATTGTCTTGGAATGCTATTACTTAGTTTTGTTCTGACCCTGGCCGGAATCTTTGGCTGGGAGGAAAACCCTCGAATGTATGGTTATAGTTTTGGGAGATGATATTTCTAAAATTGTAAATCATCTGTCTGTTATGTACTGTTGTTGTTTTTATTTTTAACATTTGATTTGTAAACATTTGAGTGTATCCCTCTTTGTGAAAATTTGTGCTGGTGTCTGGGTGAGACTTTTGGGTGATCTCAAACTGTACAACGATAGTGTGCTCATGGAATCTATATCTGTTCCTTTTTTGAACCATTCTTCTTTGTCTTATTTTTTCCTTAAGTCCTTTTAATTGTACATCTAGAACGTTTTTTACTTTCTAATTTTCTTCCTTTTTACTGGCGCTGTTATGACCTAAATGTGTTGCAAGTGTTGTAAGACTTTTAAAAACAAACAAAATAAAAGAATTGAGCTTTATATAGCGCAATATCCACTAAATGTGCTCAAAGCGCTTTACAAGGGGTCCCTGGTCAACAGCAACATTTAACATGTAAGACGGGACATGACGCCTGTTAGGCGATATTACAATTTTCGGACAAAGACAACGCTGTTAACGACCAGGTACTCATTTTACACCTGAGTACAGTGAGAGAATATGAGTAAAGAGCCTTTTCCAAGGACTCAACTATGCGCCCGAGAGCGAGGCTCGAACCCAGGACTTTCCGATCTGAAAGCGAGTGTCATACGACTAGACCACATAGCTGCACAAACAAACAATCTTCTTTGCGGATATATATGCGGTCTTGTGGTATCACACTCGCCTTCAGATAAGAAGGTCCTGGGCTCGGGTTCCAGCCTGAGTGCCGCATTGTGGAGTCCTTGGAAAAGGCTCTTTACTCGCATTCTCTCACCATACTCGAGTGTGAAATGATACCTGCTGTTAACAGCATTGTCTTTGTTTTAAAAAAACATTGTAATATATTGGTGTCAAGTTTCATCCTACATGTTTAGTGTCGCTGTTTGCTTAGGACCCCTTGTGAAGTATTTGAGCATGTGTGGTGGATATTGTGCTATATAATTGCTCTCGTTTTTATTGGGGTTTTTTTTTTTTTTGGGGGGGGGGGGGGTGGAGAGATTTCTTCTTCTTCTTGTTCTTCCTTAGTGGTATCGAATGGCTACACCTCTATTTTGAATCTTTTAATCCATTCTTCAAATTCTTTTCCTGCCTTATAGGCTGTCTCGTAGCCTACTGATAGGCTTGTCACTGGGCAGTGGAGGACGATGTGGTCCATTGTCTCAGGGCCTCCTTGGCAATGACGGCATGCATCTGATTCTCTCAGATTCCGTCTATGCATGTTAGCTGCGGTTCTGCCATATCCTGTCAAAATGCGGTTGGAGGTGACCCAGCATTTTCGGCTATTGCAGAGAAAGCCAGGTGTTCTTTCTGTTTGGTCCCCTGGGTCTGTCTTGGTTCCACATCGACATCCATTCCTCTTTCACGTTGAAATGTTGTCTTGAAGTTTCTTCCTTTACTCATCTTCGTCTTCCTCACATCCTACCTCTCTTGATATTTTTGGAAGAAAGTCTTAACATTTCTCAACAAGAAAGAGTTATAATTTAGATCTAAATCAGTTAGTGCATCAGAATGTTAACAGTTCGAGAATATCTCTCTTAAAGTTCAATACATACTCATATTAATAGTTTTGTGATAGTCCAGGGGAAAGCAAGGAATTTTTACCATTTGACAAGCCCTAATTGCTGCTGCTTCTTATGGTTCACACTATTATGTTATGACGATCGACCCAATCAGCAAAGTCCGGTCCGCATTCGTGCACCGTCGCGAACCCGCCTGGTAGCATCGTCACAACACACCTTTCGACTAGATGCTCTGCCGTTTCGGGTTCTTGCCCACAGCGTGGACATATTGGACAGGAAGTTAGACCCCACTGATGTAACGTACCGGCCGTTAGGCAGCTCCTCGACCGAAGCCGATTCGCAGCTACCCAGTGTCTCCTCTTACTGGTATCAAAGCCTGGCAACTTCTCACCAAGCTTAGAGGAGTGTAGGTCCCCGCCCCCACGAGGGATTGAATTCGTCCAAACCGACTTCCATCTCGTATGTGCAGCTCTGTCCGTAGTCAGGGATTCTGCATACAAGGGTTGCCAAGACTTAATTCGGCTCGAAACGGGGGCACCGTTCATTATGCGCGTGAGAGGGGTATCCCCATTCCCTCTCTCTTTGATCTTACTTTGCCAGTTTCCCGTAATGGTCTCCCTCCGGACATCGGGGGGCTGGTTCGCCGCCATTATCGGGCCCCATTCTCTAGGGGTTGTTGCTAGCGTTCCCGACACTATGTGCATCGACTTGCGAAGTTTTACATCCACCTTCTCAACGTTTCTGCTTCTACCCCACACTGGAGCGCAATACTCCGCGGTGGAATAGCATAGTGCCAGGGCGGATGTTCTCAGGAGCGCTTGGCTAGCGCCCCAAGTCGATCCCGCCAGCTTCCTCAGAAGACTATTCAGTTTCTCTATCTTCCGGGCAACCCCTTTGAGATGAACCCGATAGGTAAGACTGCGATCCAACGTCACCCCTAAATATTTTGGACGCGGCTCATATGGGAGTGGCTGGTCCCCGACTAGGACATTCAGTTTACAGGTGTGCCAACCACTGCATAAGTGAAATGCAGTGGCCACGGTTTTTGAAGTGTTCATCTTCAGGTACCACTTGTCAAAGTAGGATTTGAGTCTGGTGACGTCCTCGCTGAGTACGCTCTCGAGACGGGTCCACACTTTACTCTGAGTAGCGAGTGCCCAGTCGTCTGCGTATCCCAGCCTCAGGGAGGAAGTGTTCGGCATATCGCTAATGTAAACGTTAAACAACATTGGCGCAAGTACCGACCCCTGAGGGACCCCATTCTTCAATTTCCTAACTTTGCTCGTGACGTCTCCCAGCGCGACGTGGAATTGCCTTTCCCTAAGATCGAAGAGAACAACTTCAAGGTCTTTTTGCACCTTATGATTTTTGCAAGTTTGAGCATTAACCCATCGCACCAGACCGTATCGTACGCTGCTGATAGGTCTATAAACACAGCACCTGTTTGCTGTTTTCTCTCAAACCCGTGCTCAATATGCTCTGTAAGGGCAATGACCTGCTCCGTGGTGCACCTCCCTTCCCTGAAGCCTGCCTGCTCGGGTGGCAGGGCAGCGTCTAGGACCGGCCCCCATCGGTTTAATAGAACACGCTCCAACAATTTGTAAAGACAGCTCAGCAGCGATATGGGTCTGTAACTGTCTGCCTCCTTCGCCGGCTTCCCTGGCTTCAGGATGGCAACTATCTTCGCATGCTTCCACACTTGTGGAAGCTTTCCTTTTGCAAGGATGTCAGACATTGCCTCTGCTAGCCAGGCCCGTGCCCTGGGGCCCAGATGCTTCACCATATCGGGATATACACCACTCTATCCCTGCTGCTTTGCCGTTCTTCACTTCGATAATGGCTGCACCCACTTCTCGGGGACTGAACGGGGCCGTCCAGTCCGACTCCTCCGCAGGTAGCGAGTCCAAAATCGTACGGTACGCCTTGCGGACACCGCGCTCAAAAGCCTGATTAGGGACCCGCTTACTACGGTTCTTAATGTTCTTGGCAATTGTGTCTGCCTCGCATTCCGGTGCAGCCTTCGCGAAATTCCGATCTGGGTCCAATTTCTTTATCAAACGCCAAGCGTGGCGGCTGGAGTGTGTAAAGTCGAGACTTTCCATGGTCTCCTGCCACCGTTGCTTCCTTCCCTCTGCCAGAGACTGAAGTAGTCTATCGGCTGCGTCCTGGGACTGGGTCTGCTGGTACTCTCGGTACAGCTCTTCCGACTCTGCTGTCCAGCAAGGGGTGTAGAATTTCCGTTTGCCCCGTGGAATAGAGCGTTGAGCGCTTTTAACCAGTAGCCTACTGAATCTGGTTATATTCTTGGACTTGGGAGGAATGGCAGGGCAGACCTGCTCGATATAGGAACTGAATTCCTCCCAGTCAGCCTTCCTGAAATTCCATCTGCAAAGTGGGAGAGACTGCACCCTCGGTATTGTCACCCCAGCTGTGACAAGAACCGGCCTGTGCTGGCTATGCGGAAAGTCCCGAGGACTGTCCGTTTCACCTGCAGCGGTTCACCATTCGCGCCTTTCGTTACGAGGGTGAGGTCTGGAGTATACTCCTTCTTATGGCAGGTACCCCGGAAGGTACCCTTGGCTGTAGGATCGTACACTAGGTGTAGATCATTACAGTCCAACCATGAGCGGAGTTGTCTTCCTGCCTCGTTGCAGTCTCGGTAGCCCCATTCGTGATGGTGGCTATTAAAGTCTCCCAGACAGATGGAAGGATGGCTGACCACCGGTACCGGTGGTGTAGTCCAAGTCGCTCTAGGTGGTTTGTAAATATTATGCAAACACAGTCCACCTACTTCCACGGAAATTCGGTTCACCCCATTGCTGTCCGTTACGCTCTCAATGACCCTTACCTTCGATGGCTCTTTAGCGTAAACGCTAACCCCTCCTTTGAGCCTCGAAGTGTCCTCGCGTTGGACCACCGTATAGCCTGGGATCTGGAATCGGGAAGATTGCGCGCTGAATAAAGGTGGGTCTCCTGTAACAGGAGGATATCTACGCAATGAACGGCCAATAGCTTTGATAAAAGCTCATTTTTTGCCATACTCTGGCTCTCGACGTTCAGGGACAATATACGCGTCAGTTCGCCATCCCCGCCGTCGCATTTTCCGATCGGCAGGCCGCGAATCGATTGATGCATGGGACGTTTGCTTTTTTCTCGGACGTGCCGACGACCCTGGCGACACGAACGCGGTATTATTTGGCTAGGCGGCAGACCGCTTCGCCATTGATGGGACTGATTGGGACTCGACATAAGGATAATAGTGTGGCGCCCGGGATAGGGCTGCTATTCGGGCACCGGGTTTGGATCTAATTTAGTCACACACCGGGGCGAGCAGCTCATGTGGCTCGTTGGCTCGATACCCGGGATGGTCTCGTGACGGTCGACCGGGATTTACATCCTTGCCCTCCCGTGTGCCTCAAGCCCCCTCACCAACTGCAAGGTAAAGATCCACGAGGGGTGGGGTTCCTGACCTCCCATAGTGGGCAGGGAGGTAGGCTACTTACTGCGTCTTCTATCCCCCTATATCTGTTTTCCAACTTGCTTTCTGTCTTGGTCTTGGAATAAGATTACTTGGTTTTATCCTGGCCCTGGCCAGGCCAGATACCCTGGCTGAGAGGGAAACAGTCAAATGTATAGTTAGTTTTGGGAGATGATATTTTATTCCTTGTAAATCATCTCTCTGTTATGCACCGTTATACATATTACATATGATTTGTACACATTTGAGTGTATTCCTCTCAGTAGGGACCTGTGCTTGTGTCTGGATGAGACTTTTAGGTGATCTCAAACTAAATACTTTGATAGTGTGCTCTTGGAATCTACATCTGTTTCCTATTTGAACCAATTTCCCTTTTCTTGGGTGCTTTAATTGTAATTCTAGAACTTTTTACTTTCCCATTTTCTTCCTTTTTACTGGCGCTGATATGACCTAAATGTGTTGCAAGCGGCGTAAAACCTTTAAAAACAAACAAAAACAAACCCTAATTGGGATTTCATGCTGGGATAAAATGGATTAAGGTAAAAAAACATCCAATGTTTTTGTTTTGTTTTGTATTTCTCACAGGTTCCATATTGAAGTCGGACCCCTACCTGGCATTTAAAATGGTGTTTGGTCCCGTGACCCCGTACCACTATCGTGTCATGGGCCCTGGCAAATGGGAAGGGGCCCGTCATGCCATCCTGACCCAATGGCAACGGATTGAGGCCCCTCTCAAGACCCGACAACTTCCTCCTAGAGACTCGTCTGATTTGAGGATTTGGAAAATGGTGGCCATCGGAATTGTCATCTTTTTCATATTTAGATTTTTATTTTTTTGATTGGCTTGTGATGTTTTATCTTGTGGACCGAAAAAAATGGTGCCTTTGGATATCACTTATAATGAACGAGAAATTAAAAAATATATTATAATCTTTTACTTACCTGCCTATTTTTACGGATCGTCCGTAATTGTTACGGAAAATAGGTATTTTATTATTTTTATCTTTTAAGTTCCCGCAGTTATCAAAGAAAGAAAAAAAAATGTTCCCTTAAAGTTATAAAGGCTACTGCTCAGTTCACGCCCATGATAGCTTAGTCGATTGCCAGCTCGTAAGGGTGGAGGTCAACAACATTTATTTTACGTATAGAAGGTTGTAGATAGGCAGTATTTTTTTTTCTTTTTTGTTGTTGTTGTTGTTGTTGTTGTTGTTGTTGTTGTTGTTAATTGGTGGAGTATTACTAAAATTATACCATTTATTACTGATGAATTTTGTATTGGCTACTGATTTTGAAATGTTCAAGTAGACAGGTATGCTTTTATATATTCCTGTAAAATTGGTTAACTCTGTTTTGCTCAAAATTAAGATTAGAAGACCTTTTGTGATAATGTCAGTCAGTATTATTTTATATTACGTATAACTGTCTCTCTGATGTCTCATCTTTATCTGGTGGATAGATTGATTGTGAATCTGAATTGTGTTTTAATTTATTTTTTTTAAGTAGCTCTGCTTCAAGTGATTTATATCTGTACGGTAACAATATTTGTCTTAGAATAGAAGGAGATTTCATGGTTTTGTCCTTTCCCTGAGTGGTGTCCTTGCTGGGAGGGAAACAGTCAAATGCATATTTATAGTTTTGGGAGATATTTATTTTTCATTGTAAATCATCTATCTCTCTGTTATGATTTGTTATATTTGTTGTTTTGAATGTATAATGTAAGCATTTGAGTGTATTCCTCTTAGTCAGATCCTGTGCTGGTGTTTGGATGAGACTTTTAGATGATCTCAAACTAAGTACACTGGTAGGGTGCTCTTGGAATCTACATCTGATCGGAAATAACAAACTTTGGGTGACAAGAGCGATAAAAGAGATGTTAAATCAGAAAAAATATGCACTCAAGACTGAGAGGAAAGGAAAAAAGTTAAAAGAAAATTAAATAAAGCCACCCGAGAGAGGAAAAACAATAAATATACAAAAAATATTGAGAGGAAACTGGAATGTAATGACATGAAAAGTATTTGGAATAATATCAAAATAGTCACAGGAATGAACGGTAATAAAAACTCAAAGATAAAGTTAGAAAAGGGTATGTTGACGATAGCGCCATTCAGGCCGTGATAACAACCAGAGATGATGTATTGAATTATTATAGATAGTGAAATTGAAAGATTTGTTAAATGGTGTGATAATAACTATGTAGAACTTAATGTAAAGAAAACTAAAGAAATTATATTTTTTGATTTTATAATTAAATTAAAATAAATAGAATAATAAGGCGTGCTAATTGAATGTTAGGAAATGATGGATGGGACATTTTGAAGATTTTCACAAAGATATTGATGATGTTAAGATTAGCAAAATTGAAAGAGACGAGTCCCGCCATCTGTACAACGAACTTTAAACGAGCCAGAGAAGTTACAGACTTAATACACATGAAAACCAAAAGACGTACGATATTTAAATTCATTATTAACACCAACAATACAAAACTTTAGGATGATTTTTATTACATAAAATTTGCAAGATACTATATTCGCTTTAAAATCTATTTATATATGCGTGTTTACCTGGTGCTATATTTACATTATATAATATTTATTTATACATTCAAGTGCCATGCTGGGTGGGGTTCCTGACCTCCCATAGTGGGCAGGGAGGTACATACTGTGTCTTCTATCCCCCCATATCTGTTTTCCAATATGCTTTCCATCTTTGTCTTGGAATGAGATTATTTGTTTTTTTCCTGGCTCTGGCCGGATACCCTGGCTGGGAAGGAAACAGTCAAATGTATAGTTAGTTTTGGGAGATCATATTTTTTTCCTTGTAAATCATCTCTCTGTTATGCACTGTATTATGTTTTCTTTATATTATTTATGATTTGTAAAACATTTGAGTGTATTCCTCTTACTGGGGACCTGTGCTTGTGTCTGGATGAGACTTTTAGGTGATCTCAAACTAAGTACACTGATAGTGTGCTGTTGGAATCTACATCTTTTTCTATTTGAATCAATTCCCCTTTGTCTTACTTTTTCTTGGGTGCTTTAATTGATATTCTTGAACTTTTTACTATCCTATTGTCTTCCTATTTACTGGCGCTGATATGACATCAATGTGTTGCAAGCGCCGTAAAACTCTTAAAAACAAACAAAAACAAACAAACAAGTGCCATGATTTAGTTTTACTTTTTATCAACCTGTATTCTCTAACTCTATGTGTGCCATCCTTCCCAATCTACATTACAAATCCATTATTACAACTGTATTCTACATGCATGTCCGATTTTTATAGCTTTGCTTGTTTCTGCTTACGAATGTTTTACGAATATTTTATTATATTTGATGTTTATTTTGTTTTAAATTAGCTTCGTATTTTCATCAATTAGTTCATGACAGTGTATAAATCTGTGCTGTTATAACGATGAATGATGTGTAATATTATAATTTTCATTTAGGATCAATAAAGTATATATTATCTTATCTTATGTTACGAACTGTGTCATTATCTTCAAGCGGGTGGTTGGATGGGAGCATCACCCTTGAATCATATACCTATGATGTTCGCATGGGTGTACGATCCGATAGTGATGTCGTTTCTTCTTCTCTTTACTAGCCTATCCTGCATCTTTGGTTTGTGATTATATTTTTGACAGGGGATATTTTTTTTCTGTAAATCTTCTGCCTGTTTGTTCTTGGTTATTTATAATTTAGCTTATGATATCTTTAGGTTATGATTTTGATTGACATTTGTACTATTTTTGTTAGATTGCTTGTTTTTTTGTTTCAGCGGTCTCTCATATAACCTCAATTGTGTTGGAAGAGACCTAAAGCAACAAACAAACAAACAAACAAATCATGATCTTCAAGATTTTTGTTTTTACCTCAATTTTCCTTCTTTATGATATGCACGTGCTGTTTTATATACGTTAATTTCTCACCAAGCTATTGGTCAATAACAGGAGCAAAAAAAATGTTTTTTTTTAAATTTCCAAGTCACTGAAATATTCTTTTGTCTGGTTTCAACAAAATATACAACAACTGACGTAACTATCAATGGTTGGTTATATAACTGGGACTCGAACTCTAACTTTAAGATAGAATTTAAAAAGACACCCATAACAATAATTTGCCAGGCATATCAACGAGAGGTCACGGGGTCATCGAGCAGGAAGAAGCTTTTCTTTACTTTCATGTCAAGACATTTACACACACATTGTCGTTGTCTACACGCTGTCATCTGTCAATAACTATTTTTAACAAATCAAACCAGGATATGTTATGTGTGTCATTGTCATGTTGTGTGTGTGTGTGTCTCTGTGTGTGTGTGTGTGTGTGTTCATATTGATACGGCTTATTGTTGATCTATGTTGTAAGTATTGAAGTGCTGCTTAAACATATATGTCATTATTTATTATATAGAGTATTTTTCTGTGTGGGGTTCCTGACCTCATGGTGGGCAGGTAGACACTTACTGTATCTTCTATCCCCCTATATCTATTTGCCTTCTGTCTTTGTCTTGAAATGAGATTACTTGGTTTTGTCCTGGCCCTGACCAGAGTCCTTGGCTGGGAGGGAAACGGTAAAATTTATAGTTGTTTTTTTTTTTTGGGAGATGATATTTTTTTTCCCTCTATTATGTATTATCATGATTGCTATTTTGACTGTATAATGTAAGCATTTGAGTGTATTCCTCTTAGTGGGATCTTGGGGAACATGACCTCCCATAGCGGGCAGGGAGGTACATACTGTGTCTTCTATCCCCTTATATCTGTTTTCCAACATGCTTTCTGTCTTTGTCTCGGAATGAGATTACTTGGTTTTGTCCTGGCACTGGCCGGAGTCCTAGCTTGGAGGGAAACAGTCAAATGCATAATTATTGTTTTGGGAGATGATATTTTTTTCCTTGTAAATCATCTCTCTGTTATGTATTTTTATTTTTATTTTGAATGTATAATGTAAGCATTTGAGTGTATTCCTCTTTGTTGGATTTTGTGCTAGTGTCTGGATGAGACTTATAGGTGATCTCAAACTAAGTACATTGGTGGTATGCTCTTGGATTCTACATCTGATCCCTATTTGTTCCCATTCCCCTTTGTCTTCCTTTCTCTTGGCTGCTTTACTTGTAATTCTAGAACTTTCTACTATCCAATTTTCTTCCTTTTTACTGGCGCTGATATAACCTAAATGTGTTGCAAGCGCCGTAAAACCCTTAAAAACAAAACAAAAACAAAACGTTTATGTGTTCTCAAACTAAATACACTGGATGATGATTTCATGTTTTCACGATGGAAATGCCTGGACAATGAATTGGCCAGAAACTGCTAGTTTAATTTTATTGATGAAAGCCTTAGAGTAATGTTATGCTCTGACAATGGTTGCTAGGACATAACCCGAACGACTGGGTGGGGTTCCTACCTCCCATAGTGGGTAGGGAGGTACATACTGTGTCTTTTATCACCCTATATCGGCCTTTTAAAAAAAAACTGCCAAATTCCTGTCCTGTGACGATAATTGGCTCTTTGAAATATTTGATGCATATATTGTTCGGAAATACTTGCTTACACAGTCTCACTACACATTACTATCTTGTATGAAACATAATAAACAAAAATCGAGAGAGATTCAGGATAGATATGACGTATTGTATTCACGGGGGTAGAGGAAAATACCCTGTCCTTTTTTTTTTGCTTGATGGCTAGAAGTCGAATTCTTAACAAAATGGAATGACTTGTATACAACTATGATTGCAGCTGATGCAATTGCCATCTTCTAACATCCTCATAAAAGTTTGTAACAATCAGACTTTTTAAAGTTTTATTATATATTACTAAAGTTTGTCCCGAAGGAGGTTACTCATTCCTGTAACGGCAGTGAAAATTAACCAATTAAAATCCTCTAAACAATAGAAGTGCAACTAACAATGTTTTATCGCCGTAGATACCTCTTTTCCATCATGACCGAAACTACAAACACATGGTTTTTTCATCCAGTGTGATTTCCAGATCAAAACCGCTTCAAGAATGGTGAGTAGTGTTCAACATTAGACCATGACCCTCATTCCTGTTACCAGGGTTTGTTATTTAAATTAGAAATTGTATTAAAAATAAAAAGTATCAGTATATAGCTTATAGCATTGTGCGGCTATGTGGTCTAGTGGTATGATACTCGCTTTCGGATCGGAAGGTCCTGGGTTCGAGCCTCGCGCTCGACGCATAGTTGAGTCCTTGGAAAAGGCTCTTTACTCACTTTCTCTCACCGTACTCAGGTGTAAAATGAGTACCTGTCCGTTAACAGCGTTGTCTTTGTCCGAAAAATTGTAATATCGCCTAACAGGCGGCATGTCCCGTCCTACATGTTAAATGTTGCTGTTGACCAGGGACCCCTTGTAAAGCGCTTTGAGCACATTTAGTGGATATTGCGCTATATAAAGCTCAATTATTTAAGGCTCTAAATAATAGTCATACTTTAATGTTGGAGTAAAGCATATTTTAGGGATAGTATGAATCGAAGCGATGATAAACTCATCCCTGTTACACTCATTCCTGTTACACCTTGTTTTGTAACAGGAATGAGGGACGTAACAGGAAATGAGGAATATGAGCTTTCATAAAATGAAACACACGTTTTTATTGTAACTAAGTCCTTTGGAGCATAATGGCCCATGGAACCGGCGCTTATCCCGGTTTCTGTAGCATGAAACAGACGTTTAACTTATGAATACAACGCTCGTCTATAGGGAATGAGATTAGCGGAAGAGTAGCGTCCCTTGATTGGACGTCACCGATAGTCTGTGACGTCACCGGTGGAAAAGTTATTAGAGAGAGAACGTCATGTTGGTTGTACGCATGCGTCTCTCGTTATCTCTAATAACTTTTCCGCCGGTGACGTCACAGACTATGGGTGACGTCCAATCAAGGGACGCTACTCTTCCGCTAATCTCATTCCCTATAGCAAATTACATTCCCCAGCAGCACTGGTACCATACTATAGACCTGGGTGAAACAAAGTGAAACAACCGGAATTAATTTCCTTGATTAAGGAAACCACACTATGTTTGTGGAGGGTTTCGAACCTGGTACCTCCCGGACGGGAGTCCCTTTCGGTAACCACTCGGCCACGGCGCCTCCACGTGGTTTATTGATTCATAGCATATTCTTTTGTTTCATAAGGATGTGTTTGGTAAAGTGTTTTGTAAACCAATGAAGTGTTACAGGCCATTAAAGTCCATTAAAGTGGTAACATTCATGGTTACAAGGTTACCATTAAAAACAATTTTTTTGTATACATATGTGCAAAGTTACCTTGCCAATACCAAATGCCTAATGTCCAAACATAGTTTGTTGCCTGTTAGGCTCAGATACATTTTAGATGATTACTATTATTTTAACGGCCCGGTCAAGCTTTTTTTTTGGTGGCGAAATGTAACTTGATATTGTTGTTCGTTTTTAAGGGTCATAGCTTTGCTGTAACGATTGTTTTATTTTTTTTTTTCTTATCTCAAAGGCCAAAAAAAGCCAAGACACCTGCCGAGAGGGAACGACTTTACCGTCAAAGACGAGATGGAGATCCTATTCGACCTGCTATTAATCTTAAAAAAGAACAAGACAAATACCAGAACGACAAATCGAGTGGAGAGAAAAAGTCCATAAAAGATAAGACACCAAGAGAACAACGCAAACAGAGAAAGAATTTGAGAAAAAACTACCGCACACATGCTACAAAACGTAAAAAAGCCAAATCTTGATCTGAGTTACACTCCATCCTCAAACTCAAAATCTCCACTCCAGTATGTCTCTTGTCAAAGATATCAAGCTACTAAAACAGCCAATGAAACCTTAATGTTGAAAAACCAAAGTCTTGAAGAAGAAGTGAAAAGGTTGTCCTCCTCTCTTTCTCATTCGAAAAAGAAGTCCGAAAAGTACAAAAAGCGTTTGGAGAGGTTATTAAAAAAACAGAAACGTCAATTGACACCCTGATCAAAAACTAAAAAAAACTTTTGAAACATAGCAGTAAAAACAAGAAAGGTGGCAAAAATTCATTGAAAAGAACATTACAATATCATTTTGCCCTCCTAGAAGACATCAAACATTCATTTCCACAAAGTGATTTGAAGCAACAGGTTTTCGGAAGATCCTGGGTTCGAGCCTCGCTCGGCGCATAGTTGAGTCCTTGGAAAAGGCTCTTTACTTACATTCTCTCACCGTACTCAGGTGTAAAATGAGTATATGGCCGAACAGAGCGTTGTTGGTGTCAGAAAAAAATTAGCAATATCGCCTAACAGGCGCCATGTTTCGTTCTACATGTTACGTGTTCCTTTTGTATCAGCGACCCCTTGTAAAGCGCTTTGAGCACATTTAGTGGATATTGCGCTATATAAAAGCTCAATTTTTTAAAGCTATCCCATCAACGACAAGGTAGGAGATTCATGAGGGAGAAAAACAAAAACAAGGCGGAAGTCACTTCGGAACTGTTGACTGTAAATAGCTTGTTTTTATTTGCCATAAAATAAATACTTTGTTATTTCGAAACAAAAAAAAAAAAAGAAGATTTTTTTGTCATAATTATTATTTGGAAAAATCATACATAAAATACATATAAGTTTGAAATGAAACTTATAAAATGGGCTTGCTTAAAATTAAAAGTCTGCAGTAAAAGGGGGCGTGTCCTTTGTTCCACAGGAATTTTGAATCTAGTTTTAAACTAATTTAGCGCTTATAAGGGAAAATTACTGCGAATTTTATAAGCCTAAAGTTATCCATTATCATTGAGATAAATATTTATACCATAGTAACTCTTATGATTGCAAAAATCGCAAAGAATTCCGAGAGAATTTTATAGAGAAATAAGGGGTATCTACGGCAAACGTTTGAGAATTAAGACCCAGTGATCAATTAAAATGGAAATGGCTCTGCGCATGGCGGAAGTCATCGTATTTTAACAAACGGAAAGAGGAACACGCCCACTTTGTTAGAGTCCTTTCCTTTACATCCCTGGTCATATTGACAATCTCTAAATAAATATTTAAATAAATATAAGATAAACGTAACTGTCAACATTCCTCTTTGTTTGTTTTAAAGGGTTTTACGGCGCTTGCAACACATTTAGGTCATATCAGCGCCAATAAAAAGGAAGAAAATGGGATAGTAAAAAGTTCTAGAATTACAATTAAAGCACAAAAGAAAAGGTAAGACAAAGGGGAATTGGTTCAAATAGGGAACAGATGTAGATTCCAAGAGCACACCGTCAAAGTACTTAGTTTGAGATCACCTAAAAGTCTCATCCAGACACCAGCACAGGTCCCCACTAAGAGGAACACACTCAAATGTTTACCAATCATATAATATAATATGTAAACTAAACATAATACAATGCATAACAGAGAGATGATTTACAATGAAAAAAATATCATCTCGCAAAACTATAACTATACATTCGACTGTTTCCCTCCCAGCCAAGGAAATCCGGCAAGGATCAGGACAAAACAACGTAATCTCATTCCAAGACAATGATAGGAAACAATTGGAAAACGGGTATGGGGGGATAGAAGACGCAATATGTACCTTTCTGCCCACTATGGGAGATTCCTCTTTGTAATTTACTTTAATGTTGGTCAGGGCCATCATCGATATTATTGTTATGATCCTTTAAATGTTCATGATATATCTACCATCTCCACTGTTATCATCACCACACCATCACCACCACCCCAACCGTCACCACCACCTACATCCCCACCCTCATCATCACCCTCACGACCACTACCACCAAAAACAACACTATCACCACGACCACCATTACCATCGTCACCATCATCATCATCATCATCATCATCATCACAAACACCACCACCCCAACCGCCACAACCACCAACATCACCATCACCACATCCCCTCCCTCATCATCACCCTCACCATCACCACCACCACCCACAATAACAACAACAACAAAATCACTATCATCATCATCATCATCATCACCAGCACCATCATCATCATCATCATCATCATCATCATCATCATCGTCATCATCATCATCATCACAAACACCACCACCCCAACCGTCACAACCACCAACATCACCATCACCACATCCCCTCCCTCATCATCACCCTCACCATCACCACCATCACCACCACCACCCACAACAACAACAACAAATTCACTATCATCATCATCATCATCATCATCATCATCATCATCACCACCACCACCACCACCACTACCACCACCATCATCATCATCATCATCATCATCACCATCATCATCGTCGTCGTCATCATTATCGTCGTCATCATCATCACCACCACCACCACCGCCACCACCACCATCATCATCATCATCATCATCATCACCACCATCATCATCATCATCATCATCATCACCACCACCACCACCACCATCATCATCATCATCATCATCATCATCGTCGTCGTCGTCGTCATCATCATCGTCGTCATCATCATCACCACCACCACCACCGCCACCATCATCATCATCATCATCATCATCATCATCATCACCATCATCATCATCATCATCATCATCATCATCATCATCATCATCATCATCATCATCATCACCACCACCACCACCACCACCACCATCATCATCTTTACCACCACCACGACCACCACCACCACCACCGCCATCATCATCATCATCATCACCATCATCATCATCATCATCATCACCATCACCACCACCACACCACCACCACCACCACACCATCACCACCACACCACCACCACCATCACCACCACACCACCACCACCACCACACCACCACCACACCACCATCACCACACCACCACCACCACCACACCACACCACCACCACAACCACACCACCACCACACCACCACACGACCACCACCACACCACCACCACACCACCACACGACCACCACCACACCACTACACCACCACCACCACACAACCACCACCACCACACCACCACCATCACCACCACCATCACCACACCACCATCACCACACCATCACCACCACACCACACCACCACCACCACACCACCACCACCACACCACCATCACCACCACCACCATCACCACCACCACCACACCACCACCACCACACCACCACCATCACCACACCACCACCACACCACCATCACCAAACCACCATCACCACACCACCATCACCACCACCACCACCACCACCATCACCACACCACCACACCACCACCACATCACCACACCACCACACCACCACCACACCACCACCACCACATCACCACCACCACACCACCACACCACCATCACCACACCACCACCACATCACCACCAATCAACCAACCCATCAATCATCAACATCAGACAATATCATCACTGTTAAACAGTGTGTTCTCATCGGGCACCACTCCCTTGTTACACAGATCGCTGGTACAACAGTAGAAGCAGGTTATATCGGTGTCCTGTTGAATCTGACCACTGTTTAAATTCAGGCACTTCGTCTTGTCCGACGATGAGTCATACCATTTGGCCCGGCACGTTGGAATGTCCACACAGCTGAATGGAAAAGTCAAAGATGTAAGTAAAAGGGACAGCGTGGCTCAGCGGTATGGTCTTTGCTTCGTACCTGAAAGGTACCGAGTTCGACTACCCGCCGCGTTGTGTGGCCTTGAGCAAGTCACCTAGCCTTAGCTCACTTTGCGGCGCTGCACTGCGGCTGACGCCTGTGTTATTCCAGTCTTCCCTTGGAATAGAAAATAAAGAAAAATTTCCCCTTAGGGATGAATAAAGAGAATTTATTTATTATTATTATTATAAAAGAAAATTACCTGACTTTCGATTCACTCTCTCCTTACTGATCATTTTCAGTAAATACCCAAAATGGCAGGCTTACCCAGCAGAAAAATTGATTTTTTAAACTCAAATAATCTCTCTACAAAACAACTTTATGTTCTTATTAATCAAACAAAGATCATTGTGATGTACAAAATAAATCTGAATAAGAAAAAATATATATTGTGTCGTAACAAATGTGACGATTTTGATGTAGGTGGTAAGGAGAGGGGTAAAAACGTTTGAAAACTCTGTGCAGCTTTCATGCATTGATAACATTTATCAAAGTTATATAAACAACTTTCATATATATATATGCCCAAAATACATGTCATTGCCGACAGAGGATTGCAGTACTGTTACAATCAGGGGAGACCACTCACCTTTTTGATATCTCTGCCGCGCTCTGCCCAGTTTTCTTGATGTAAGTTGTGAGACAGTACGGACTAGCGGACGAACACTTGACTGGGTTGACGTCGAAAAACCCACAGAAAGGTCCAGAACACACATAGCATGAAACTAAAATAAAAAGAATATTTATAAAATTGAGCTTTTATAAAGCGCAATATCCACTAAACATGCTTTACAGGGGGTCCCTGTCCAACAACAACACTTAGCTTTTAGGACGGGACATGATGCCTGTTAGGCGATATTACAATTTTTTCTGACAGAGACAACGCTGTTAACGGCCAGGTACTCATTGTACACCTGAGTACGTTGAGATAATGTGAGTAAAGAGCCTTTTCCAAGGACTCAACTATGCGCCGAGCAAGGCATGAACCCAAGACCTTCCAATCCGAAAGCGAGTGTCGTACCACAAGACCACGTAGCTGTACTTGTTGGGACTAGACAGGAAAATATAATATTTCACTTACTGCCAGTTTTCTAGTTCAGAAGTAGAAGTCGGCTATGTGGGCTAAGTGGTATGACACTCGCTTTCGGATCGGAAGGTCCTGGGTTCGAGCCTCGCTCGACGCATAGTTGAGTCCTTGGTAAAGGCTCTTTACTCACATTCTCTCACCGTACTCATGTGTAAAATGAGTACCTGGCCGTTAACAGCGTTTCTATGTCTGAAAAATTGTATTATCGCCTAATAGGCGTCATGTCTCGTTCTACGTGTTGCTGTTGGTCAAGGAGTCTTTGTAAAGCGCGTTGAGCACGTTGAGTGGATATTGCTCTATATTAATACTAAAAAAAAAGATCATTTTTTTTCTAGTTTAAAAGGAGAAGTCGAGTCTTTTTTTTAATCTTTTTTTTCTTTCTTTTTTTTTGTTGTTGTAATACAACACTTTTACAATGTATTTCACTGATTACAGTCAGGCACTTATTAACAACTGAGTAGAGTGGGGTAACATGTGCAAAGACTTAATCAAAAACAAATCGCAGACGACAGAAATTTACGATATTTGTTGTTACGACCCAGTCTACTAGCTACCGCGACAAACATCGCTTGACGTTAAGAGACACCGGTGCCATGCCTTTCAATGGGTTGGAGACAAAGATAAAAGG
>NC_088368.1:44421992-44431992 GCF_034508935.2 Berghia stephanieae | reverse complement strand
AGTCTTCACTATCCAGATCTCGTTCATGGTCACGTGAGAAGGCTATATCCGTTCGGGTTCGGCGTTCGGCGTCTTGTTCGACCCGATTTCGTTAAAAGCCTATTGCCATCCGGAAGTATAACGGACCAACACACAAAACTGTGTGTATCCACGAACGTTTATAGTCGGGTTAATACAGTTCAGTGAGCATTGCTCATAAACGCGGATGGCAAAAAAAAAAAAAAACAATAACAAAGACCTGAGTGACGTCATCTTCGAACTATCTATAGCCTGACATAAAACCCACTAGGACTTATAGTTTGACGTCATTTTTTTTTAGGTTTATGTAGCGTCTAGTGAGTTGTCGGTTAGTAGTGCTCAATGAAACAAGTGATTTCATTGGTTAAACTATTGAATACAACTCACGATTTGTTTTCTTTTGTGGCCAAAGACGTGTCTTTTTGAAATATTTTTGGTCAGTGTCAGGCTATAAGTATCGATGGCTCCGGCTGAACCCTATTTAGATACGGTAAATTAGATCAATAGGATTCAATCGTCTGATGTCACGCCACCCGGCAACGGCGGCCATCTTGGTTCTAAACAAAGAAAATCATTACTTTTTATTCTACATGCTGGCTAGAAACTTTTCATATGCCTTTTGATCAGAATGTGTAAAAGTAAAAACATGATCAAATCTATGGGTTTTTTTCCTCTGGATACGCTTTTATGCTCGCCGGAGAAATATTTCATACGGGCGACCGCCATTGTTCCGATAGTTTAGAGCCAGTGTTACTAAGTTACCATGCGTCATTAGGAAGGAAGTGACGTTACGACTGTTGAGAGTATTCTAATATTATAAATGACCCACACCAAAATTTGATTCAAATGTTGATGTCACGTCCGCCCAAACGAGCAGCTTGGTTCTAAACAAAGAAAATTCGGTATTTTTAATCTTAATGCTGGCTCACATGTCCGTGATCAGAATGTGTAAAAGTCAAACATTATCAGATTTATAATGTTGTTTTCTCCTCTATATACACTGTATGCTCGTCGGAGAAGTATTTCATAAGGGCGGTGATGATGCGCCATTATTCCGATAGTTTAAAACTAGTTAGTTTCTATGCGTCATTACGAGAGAAGTGACGTCACTTACGACAGTTGAACCCTATTTGATATAGATAGTTCGAAGATGACGTCACTCAGGCCTTTGTTATTGTTTTTGCCATCCGCGTTTGTGAGTTGTTCTCACTAAACTGTATTAACCAGACTATAAAAGTTCATGGTTACACAGAGTTGTGTGTTGGTCCGTTATACTTCCGGATGGCAATGTTGTGAACTCCTTGGCCAAGCGCATTCTATCTATAGTACATTAGATCAATTTTAATACATATTATAATGACCCACAACCAAATTATTAACCCACCATTTTGTCCTCACATCCAAGCCGGGTAGCTGGTGTGTCCACCTCCAACGTAGCGATAAGATGTGTAGCACGTCTGTGAAGATAGGAAGTGTGTGACGTAACAGGCGTGCTTGGAATCGTCACGCATTTGCAATGATATAAAGAATGTAAAATGTTGCTGCTCGAAGCTCGAAGAAATAAATAACAATTTTGAAACTGAATGTAAGCTTCAATTTAAACACGAATCAGATAATGGACTTTTTGGGTTTCCCTTTATCAACAAAACAAGATGAATTTAAACACACTACAGATGAAATTACGGTTAAGATGGTTTATTCATCTTAACAACGCTACTACTACTACAGTATCTCATTCATCTGTCGTGTTTCATTCATCCTGTTTTGTTGATAAAGGGGGGAAACCCGAAACGTTCATTTGATCTGCTTTTGTAATTAAATTGAAGCTTACATTCAATTTCACATTGTTAGGCGATATATTACAATTTTTTTTTCGGACATAGACAACGCTGTTAACGTCCAGGTACTCATTTTACACCTGAGTACGGTGAGAGAATGTTAGTGAAGAGCCTTCTCGAGGACTCAAACTATGTGCCGAGCGAGGATCGAACCCAGGACCTTCCGGCCGAAAGCGAGTGTCATATCACAAGACCACACACATTTATAACAGATCTGAACAAGTGTATGTGCAACGGCGCCAAAGCAAGCAAGAAAAATACAAGAAAAAAATAAAATAAACATCACAAAAAAATCAGTCTAACTCGACTGGGGACCGAACCTGAGACCTTCTGATTACCGATCAGACGTGCTGTCATGATACATTACCATGTAATAGCCAGCACGTCTGATCGGTAATCAGTAGGTCTCAGGTTCGATCCCCAGTCGAGGTCGACTGATTTTTTGGGACGTTTTATTTTTTTCTTGTATTTTTCTTTCTTGCTTTGTTCTGACACCTTTTCATACACACTTGTTCAGTTCTTTATCTTACACCGGTATCTGCTCCCTAATTTCTCATATTATGTATAACAATGGAAAATATAACACTAGAGTTAGAGGAGATTTACGTTACACAGTGCAGCGAATTTTAAAAAAAATATTTTAAAGCCCAAATAAACTTGTTTGTTTGTTTGTTGCTTTAGGTCTCTTCCAACACAATTGAGGTTATATGAGAGACCGCTGAAACAAAAAAACAAGCAATCTAACAAACATAGTACAAATGTAAATCAAAATCATAACCTAAAGATATCATAAGTTAAATTATAAATAACCAAGAACAAACAGGCAGAAGATTTACAGGAAAAAAAAAAATCCCTGTCAAAAATACAATCACAAACCAAAGAAGCAGGATAGGCTAGTAACGAGAAGAAGAAACGACATCACTATCGGATCGTACACCCATGGGAACATCATAGGTATATGATTCAAGGGTGATGCTCCCATCCAACGACATCACTATCGGATCGTACACCCATGCGAACATCATAGGTATATGATTCAAGGGTGATGCTCCATCAACGACATCACTATCGGATCGTACACCCATGCGAACATCATAGGTATATGATTCAAGGGTGATGCTCCCATCCAACGACATCACTATCGGATCGTACACCCATGCGAACATCATAGGTATATGATTCAAGGGTGATGCTCCCATCCAACGACATCACTATCGGATCGTACACCCATGCGAACATCATAGGTATATGATTCAAGGGTGATGCTCCCATCCAACGACATCACTATCGGATCGTACACCCATGCGAACATCATAGGTATATGATTCAAGGGTGATGCTCCATCCAACGACATCACTATCGGATCGTACACCCATTGCGAACATCATAGGTATATGATTCAAGGGTGATGCTCCCATCCAACCACCCGCCACTATCGGATCGTACACCCATGGGAACATCATAGGTATATGATTCAAGGGTGATGCTCCATCCAACCACCCGCCACTATCGGATCGTACACCCATGGGAACATCATAGGTATATGATTCAAGGGTGATGCTCCCATCCAACGACATCACTATCGGATCGTACACCCATGGGAACATCATAGGTATATGATTCAAGGGTGATGCTCCCATCCAACCACCCGCCACTATCGGATCGTACACCCATGGGAACATCATAGGTATATGATTCAAGGGTGATGCTCCCATCCAACGACATCACTATCGGATCGTACACCATGGGAACATCATAGGTATATGATTCAAGGGTGATGCTCCCATCCAACCACCCGCCACTATCGGATCGTACCCCATGGGAACATCATAGGTATATAATTCAAGGGTGATGCTCCCATCCAACCACCCGCCACTATCGGATCGTACACCCATGGGAACATCATAGGTATATGATTCAAGGGTGATGCTCCCATCCAACCACCCGCCACTTCGGATCGTACACCCATGGGAACATCATAGGTATATGATTCAAGGGTGATGCTCCATCCAACCACCCGCCACTATCGGATCGTACACCATGGGAACATCATAGGTATATGATTCAAGGGTGATGCTCCCATCCAACCACCCGCCACTATCGGATCGTACACCCATGCGAACATCATAGGTATATGATTCAAGGGTGATGCTCCCATCCAACCACCCGCCACTATCGGATCGTACACCCATGCGAACATCATAGGTATATGATTCAAGGGTGATGCTCCCATCCAACCACCCGCACTATCGGATCGTACACCATGGGAACATCATAGGTATATGATTCAAGGGTGATGCTCCCATCCAACCACCCGCCACTATCGGATCGTACACCCATGGGAACATCATAGGTATATGATTCAAGGGTGATGTCCCATCCAACCACCCGCCCACTATCGGATCGTACACCCATGCGAAACATCATAGGTATATGATTCAAGGGTGATGCTCCCATCCAACCACCCGCCACTATCGGATCGTACACCCATGCGAACATCATAGGTATATGATTCAAGGTGTGATGCTCCATCCAACCACCCGCCACTATCGGATCGTACACCCATGGGAACATCATAGGTATATGATTCAAGGGTGATGCTCCATCCAACCACCGCCACTATCGGATCGTACACCCATGCGAACATCATAGGTATATGATTCAAGGGTGATGCTCCCATCCAACCACCGCCCACTATCGGATCGTACACCCATGCGAACATCATAGGTATATGATTCAAGGGTGATGCTCCCATCCAACCACCCCCCACTATCGGATCGTACACCCATGCGAACATCATAGGTATATGATTTCAAGGGTGATGCTCCATCCAACCACCCGCCACTATCGGATCGTACACCCATGCGAACATCATAGGTATATGATTCAAGGGTGATGCTCCATCCAACCACCCGCCACTATCGGATCGTACACCCCTGGGAACATCATAGGTATATGATTCAAGGGTGATGCTCCATCCAACCACCCGCCACTATCGGATCGTACACCCATGGGAACATCATAGGTATATGATTCAAGGGTGATGCTCCATCCAACCACCGCCACTATCGGGGTCGTACACCCATGGGAACATCATAGGTATATGATTCAAGGGTGATGCTCCATCCAACACCGCCACTATCGGATCGTACACCCATGGGAACATCATAGGTATATGATTCAAGGGTGATGCTCCCATCCAACCACCCGCCCTATCGGATCGTAACCCCATGCGAACATCATAGGTATATGTTCAAGGGTGATGCTCCCATCCAACCACCCGCCACTATCGGATCGCACACCTATGCGAACATCATAGGTATATGATTCAAGGGTGATGCTCCCATCCAACGACATCACTATCGGATCGTACACCCATGCGAACATCATAAGTATACGATTCAAGGGTGATGCTCCCATCCAACCACCCGCCCAATAAACTTGAGCCTTAATATAGCGCAATATCCACTAAACGTGCTTGAGGCGCTCTAAAAGGGCCCCTGAGTAACAACAACACGTACCATATAAATATAAAACGAGACATGAGGACTGTAAGGCGATATTACAATTTCTTTTTTCCGACAGAGACAACGCTGTTAACGGCCCGGTACACATTTTACACCTGAGTATAGTGAGAGAATGTGAGTAAAGAGCCTTTTTCCAAGGACTCAACTATGCGCCGAGCGAGGTTCGAACCCAGGACCTTCCGATCCGAAGGCGAGTGTCATACCATTAGACCACATAACCGTACTAACATAATATTAATAACTACAGAAATTGCAAGACAGATGTAACGGTAGGAATTGTGAAGCATGTGCAACGACAAGAAGTGCAACTCTTTGGCTATTGTAGGAACAATAACTCGTTGTAACGATCATCATCATACATCATCATCATCATCATCATCATCATCATCATCATCATCATCATCATCATCATCATCACCAACACCACCACCATCATCATCACCACCACCACCACCACCATCATCATCATCATCATCATCATCATCATCATCATCATCATCATCATCATTAATCATATAAAAGCCACAACAACTACACAAGAAACATTAAACTTCCATTTAAACTTTCTTAACTCCCATCATAAACATCAGGAATAATACGATGTTACTATTATGAACAAACAATGATCAGAAATGCCTTTGTCCTACTCCTACACATGTCAGACCATGAGATGTGCAAGTCCAAACCTGAGTGTCCGAGCAAGTAACACGACGGTTGCACAAATCTGGCCTGTCTACGCTGTCACAGGAATAACATTCAGTGTTGTTGGTGGAGCTAGTACTAGTACCTGAATGACCATGTGAATGGAAGTGGGAATTTAGGGTTTGGGCGTGTGTGTATGTGGGGGTGGGGGTTGATGAATGAATTAAATTTATCATCATGTCCTATAATATTGTCTTTAAAAATAAGCAAAACTGAAAATAACTGCTTCAGAAAATAGCAAAATACAAAAAAAAAAAAAAAAAAAAAAAAAAAACAACAAAAAAAAAAAAAAAAAAAAAACACACAAAAACAACCAAAAAAAAAAAGCCCAACGAAAAAACGAAACGTTCGGGTTCAAAACCTTTCTACTTCAGCCAACAACAACAACAAATAAACAAACAAAAAAAAACATCAAACAAAAACAATGAAAACATAAAATCATTACTAAAAAACCAGATCTGTAGAAAAAACAAACGTATATTTCTCTATCATCGATCTAGTTATTTAGCAATGTGTTTATATTTTCATTGTTTTTTTTTTTGTTTTTTTTTTTTTTGGATTTTTTTTTGTTTTTTTTTTTTTTTTGCTCTTGTTTTGTTGTTGTCTGAAGAAAGTTTTTGAGTCCGTGTTTTGGTATTTTGTTCTATTTTGAAGCTGTTATATTTATTTTTGTTTAGGTATTACTTTTTACACTTATCAGCTTCTAGTTCTAGCAGTTTAGTATCACTATAATATTGTCTTTTTTCTGTGGTTATTTAAAATGTCAAAACTACACGAGCTGATTACGAGTCTGAGAGTTCTAACTTGTTTCAATTACATTGGGGTTAGTGATCTTGCCATTGATTCACCATTCTCATTTCACATATTTCATTTGTTACAAAAATTATCTTCATAACTTACAAATAGGACCATCATTATCCAATCAAATTCATTGGATTTTCTATCGTGCGCATAGGACATCCCACCCTAACACACAAGATGTCACATCGTGCACACAGGACCTCCTACGGTTTCACATAGGACGTCTCATAGTGCACAGAGGACCTCCCACAATACAGCTAGGACGTCACATCGTGCACATCGGACCATAGAGAATACAGGACCTAGTCTGTCCATCGGACCTCTCTATTTTGGTAATAAAATATTTACTTCGTATACAAATCAACGAATATGACTCTTAGACGAGAATTAAAAAGTGGCCGGTGACGAGATAAGTATCAAAACTATAATACCGACGATATATAAGCAGTGGCGGGTATTCTGAGAGTACTAGTATAATAAGGATGCGTAGCAGGCAAATTGAACTGTATGGATTGAAAGTTCGTTTCCATAAAATCTACTTGAAAATCGCTAAAAATACAAAACACTGGAATACGCATTGAGTATTTTAAATCAATGGAAACGCTCTTCATTAAATGGCCATGTCTATCTTTTTTTTTCTGACGAGAACGTTTTCCTGACAAACTGAGTCTAATTTGTATTTTAGGAAACCAAAGGTCTGTCTTACCAATGGAACGGCTGGCTCTTTCGTAAATTTTGCATTTTCCATCTGTACAAAAATCCCCTTCGCAGCATGTCGTGCAAATTGGACTTCCGGTCCGTGGGATCCCTCTTTCTCATCCTGGTTTATCCACAACAAATGGCCGATGTCGGTGATATTCACAGTTCCTTTTGCCACAGATGCTTTGCTGGATTCGCATACCTTGAAAAAAAGTATTCTCAATGGGAGGCTTTCCGAAACCTCCTACATCCCCAATATTTTCTTATAATGTTCTAGTAGGGGGTTTGGGAAGGGGGGGGGGGGGGCTTTTTTATATAGATAGTTCGAAGATGACGTCACTCATGTCTTTGTTATTGTTTTTTTGCCATCCGCGTTAATGAGTAATGCTCACTGAACTGTATTCACCCGATTATAAACGTTCATGGATTCCCACCGTTTTGTGTGTTGGTCCGTTATACTTCCGGATGGCAATGTTATGAGTTTCTTAGCCAAGCGCATACTATCTATAATGTTCTAGTCGGGGGTGTGGGAGGAGGGAGACTTAAAAAAAGAAAAAAAAAAAAAAAAAAAAAAAAAAAACAAGTTTCCCCCCTCCCAAACCCTCTACTAGAACATTATATATATAAAAAAAGAATACTGGGGATATAGGAGCTTTCTTAATTTGTTTCCTTTATTGTTAAAAATGTTGATTTCATATATTATTATTCATTTGGGGAGACCTTCCGAAAGCTCCTAGAGGTAGCATTTCCTTAAATTTGTATTTTCTCCGTGGATCTTTTGTCATTAATTAAATTTGTCATCATATAGAAGTATTTTAAAAACTCTAGAACAAACCTTGATAGATTTGTGAAAGTTTAAACTTTCCTAATTTGACCATTGGTTTGATTCTCAGCCGCCATTTTGATTTGTGAAGTATTGAAAGGTAAGTGCAAAGTAGTCCTGGGTTGTTGTTTTTTAATTTTTTTAATTAGTGTTAGCTCGAGGTCGGAGGATTTTTTTTCTAATAGGATTAGTTATATGTCTTAGTAAAAAGGTGATAGGGTGTTTGTTTTTCCTATTAGGGTTAGTTAAAGGTACTATGTTTTATTTTTTCTGAGGGTTATTGAGGGAATATTTGAGTTGTTTCCCTTAGCACTAGGAGCTTTCGAAGGGCCTCCCTAAATTTGTCGTTTGTTGTTTTTGTTTGTTTGTTTTTGTATTGCATATTCATCCTGGAGTTTTGTCGATGTGTGTGAGTGTGTGTGTGTGTGTGTGTGTGTGTGTGTGTGTTGGTGGGGGATTTACTTAAAGTTGAGAGAAATGAACATTTTATTCAAATTGTGATAAAGTGAGTTTACCTGTTTGGGTCGACATCTTTTGTAGTAAGTAGGGGTTCCGTCCGATTCTATGTAGATGTCTGTATAGCAAACCTGTGTTTGGGTATAATGTGGTCATGGTGATGTTGGTGGTGGTGACGGTGGTGGTGGTGGTGGTGGTGGTGGTGGTGGTGGTGATGATGATGATGATGATGGTGGTGGTGGTGGTGATGATGATGATGATGATGATGCTAATTATTATGATTATGATGATGATGATGATGGTGGTGGTGGTGGTGGTGATGATGATGATGATGATGATGATGATGATGATGATGGTGGTGGTGGTGGTGGTGATGATGATGATGATGCTAATGATGATGATGATGATGATAATTATGATTATGACGATTGCTGCTATTGTCTTTGATTTTAATTTTAGTGATGGCGGTGGTTGCTATTGTTGTGTCTATGATGAGGATAATAATGAAGAGGATGAGATTGTCAAGATTTAATATACTACAACAACTCCAATATACCTCATGTCCTTGACATTCAATGATCCCTCGACATTGAGATTCGTCCTTGACCCCATTGTTACACAAACGACACCTAGAGGCTATGAACGAAATATATTTTAAGGCTAAATTTTGGGAATACAGAAAATCGTAGTTGTCAAACTTTAAAAAAATTTTTAACAGGAGCAGTTTGTTGGAGCTTGACCCCCCCCCCCCCCCCCCCTTCTTTAAAAAAAACAACAAAAAAAAACAAACAAAAAAAAAAACAAAACAAACTTGAGCTTTTACATAGTGACAAAATCCACTAAACGAGCTCAAAGCATTTTACGAAGGGTCTTTGACCAACAGCAACAAGTAACTTATAGAACGAGACATGACGCCTGTTAGGCGATATTACAATTCTTCCCAAGAGGGACAATGCTGTTAACGGCCAAGGGCTAATTTTACATCTGAGACGATGAAAGCATGGGACTAAAGAGTCTTTTCCAAGGGCTCACTGGATAGGACTCCAGACCTCCAATAGTGGGCAGGGAGGCACTTACTGTGTCTTCTATTCCTTTGTTATTACCTTATTTATTTTAATACAACTCACTTTAAAAAA
>NC_088368.1:44381992-44414492 GCF_034508935.2 Berghia stephanieae | reverse complement strand
AAAAGTGACCAAACAGGTGATCGATGTGAAAAGTGACCAAACAGGTGATCGATGTGAAAAGTGACCAAACAGAACTTTACTTGAGCAAATAATATTAAAACTCTGATCTTCTTGGAAAACTCGTCTTTTTTGATAATCACAAAAATTCTAACGGACTCGGAAAAATAGATATAATAAATGTTAAGGAAGATGACTCTACATTCTTTTAAGAACTCCATTTTAGGGCTAGTAGAAAGGAAGAAATGGGATACTAGTAAAAAAATTCTAGTTTTACAAGACATGATAGACAATGAACAATAGACTAGCCCTACAAGACAAAGGACACTGAATGATTTTGAAAGAAAAGGATACACAGCTGTACTCGAGGCCAGTGATCGATGTGAAAAGTGACCAAACAGAACCTTACTTTAGCAAACAATACTAAAACTCTGATCTCCTTGGAAAACACATCGGTTTTGTTAATCACAAAAATTCTAACGGACTAGGAGAAATTGAAAATAAATAGAAATGTTAATTTTAAATTAATTGGAGAAACATTATTCTCTGTGTGGCCAATTTTGGCCAAATTGGCTAGGCCAATGGCTATCTGGCAGCAGGCGCCCGATTTCGAACAACTCTCAATCAAGACTTTCCGGAGGTAAATAAAACGTTGTAAATGATATCATTAAGCCGTTGAATTGCCATAAATTTTATGCCTGTCCATTTCTGATGATGCCTATAATAGGCTCAGTATCAATGTCGTCAGTAGCGTTTAAGGTAAGTATAGACGATATTTGGTCCTTTTTAAATGTTTTTATTTCCGGTGGACTGAATACACAGCTGTGCCACTGGTGGACTGAAAACACAGTTCCTTTAAAAAAAAATTGTCATGCAAAAAAAAAAAAAAAAAAAAATAATAATAAAAAAGAACGGAAAGGAGGAGAAACTTGATAACGAACAGATTATTCCATTTTTGGGCAGCGTGGCTCAGCGGTACGGTCTTTGCTTCATACCCGAAAGGTATAGAGTTCGATCAACCGCCGCTGCGCTGTGTGGCCTTGAGCAAGTCACCTCGCCCTAGCTCGACTTGCGGCGCTGCACTGCGGCTGATGCCTGAGTAATTCCAGCCTTCCCTTGGTATAGACCCTAGATACACATTTTCCATGAATAAAGGGACTTTTATTTTATATATTTATCATTATTATAAGAATATACTGAAAATAACAAAACTTGTGAACGCAGTTTTAAAGTACGGCTTTTTAAATCGTAACAGTAACACGGACTATAAAGCGTGGGTGGGCACGTGTGTTATAGCCGAATGGGATGACACTCAATCACAACTGTGTCAAGAAGGGGCAATATCACCACGGCCAGATATTATATATTTATACTAGTAAAAAGCCCGCAATTTCGCGGGGAAAGAACTATTTTCATTCGATATTGTACCCACCATCATTTAATGAGGGCAGATTGGTAAACAACGTTGTCTGTGTAACTTGGTACATCCTCTGTTGATTTTTCTGTGTGGCCCAATATGAAGTGTAAGCCACTATAGCCTCTGACCCGTGACACAGCAACATACAGTTGTCCGTGTGTGAAAACAGGTTGTGGTAATAAAATCAACTGTGAAAATAAACCTGAAGTAGCAGACGTGAGCAGAGTTGAAAGACGATCTTGGGATCGAGAACTTACCTTACAGCACAGTACTCTGGTGATCATGTTTTGGTTGTTGATTGGTAAAATTGAGAGTTTGTCCATAATTCAAAACTAAGTAATATACACTGATCTATACTTACATGAAAGAAAATGAAGTTTTGACCACTTTAATCCTGAGGTCAAATGAAAATATGAAGCAGACGCGAACAGCATCAAGTATTCCATCATAATAATATGTACTTTTGGTTTGTTCGGGCAAGAAGCTAGACAGATACAATTGACAGTTTGCCGATAACGTTTAACTAAATATTTCCCAGGGCAAAAATTATCACATCGATGGCATAAAAATGACAGTAATATTAGTTGATGTTGTTAATCGGTGAAACATTTGTGTAAATCCGAATACCGGTACCTTAAAGTGATCAAGTTAATAATAATAATATTATGAATGCCACGATTTGCTGAAAAAAGCCAATCCGACAGTTCGTTTGTTTGTTGCTTTAGGTCTCTTCCAACACAATTGAGGTTATATGAGAGACCGCTGAAACAAAAAAAAAAAACAAGCAATCTAACAAAAATAGTACAAATGTCAATCAAAATCATAACCTAAAGATATCATAAGCTAAATTATAAATAACCAAGAACAAACAGGCAGAAGATTTACAGAAAAAAAAATATCCCCTGTCAAAAATACAATCACAAACCAAAGAAGCAGGATAGGCTAGTAAAGAGAAGAAGAAACGACATCACTATCGGATCGTACACCTATGCGAACATCATAGGTATATGATTCAAGGGTGATGCTCCCATCCAACCACCCGCCAATCGGACAGTTCCTCGTTCAGGAATTTCTATACTTGATGTTTATACTGGACAGATAGAGTTGAGAGTGTGGCCATAAGTTAAACCTGGGTACTATCCACCCAAAACCGTCACATTGAAAGCATCAAAGGGGCAATAATAATTTATAATACTTAATGTCATAAATAGATGTAAACTGTTGAAAACTTGGTGTAGATCTGAAAGCCTTAGAGTAAGCACAGGTCCCCACTAAGAGAAACACACTCAAATGTTTACACATCATATATTATGTAAAACAAAAATAATACAGTGCGTAACTGTAGACGATTTACTTGACAAAAGATATGATCTCCCAACCTATACATAATTTGACTGTTTCCCTCTCAGTCAGGGTACCAGGCCAGGGCCAGGACAAAACCAAGAAATCTCATTCTAAGACAAAGACAGAAAGCTTGTTGGAAAAAGAGATAGAGAGGGACACAATAAGTGCCTCCCTGCCCACTATGGGAGGTCAGGAACCCCACCCAATACGCACTCCTACACGCACACACACACACACACACACACAGACACACACATGCACAATCATAAACACATGCGCACAAAGCTAGTTCATTGTAATCAATGCCTTTATTTGTTTAATGTGTTGTCAACATTAAATAAAAAATATTTTCATTAATACACGTTACCTGAGTGGAAATGACATGGAAAAAAAAAAGTTTATGAAAGCTACCTACGCTTTTTCATTCTATATATTTTCAACACTTCACCATTCAAAAGCTTATTGAGCTCTGTCATAAAATAGAATCACATTTGCTATTCTAGAATCTCTTAAAGTTTTGTTCTCAAGGGTTTTGCGGCGCTTGCGACACATTAAGGTCATATCAGCGCCAGTAAAAAGGAAGAAAATGGGATAGTAAAAACTTATAGAATTACTATTAAAGCACCCAAGAAAAGGTAAGACAAGGGGTAATTTGTTCAAATAGGAAACAGATGGAGATTCCAAGAGCATGCTATCAAAGTGCTTAGTTTGAGGTCATCTAAAACTCTCATACAAACACAAGCACAAATCCCAACTAAGAGGAATACACTCAAATGTTTACACATCATATAGAATATGTCAACAAAACAATGCAGTACATAACAGAGAGATGATTTACAAGACAAAAAAAAAATCATCTCCCAAAACTCTCATCATACATTTGACTGTCTCCCTCCCAGAAGGCATCCGGCTAGGACCAGGACAAAACCAAGTAATTCCATCCCAAGACAAAGACAGAAAGCATGTGGGAAAACAGATATAAGGGGATAGAAGACACGATATGTACCTCCCTGCCCACTGTGGAGGTAGGGAACGCCACCCAGAAACCAAGTAATTTCATCCCAAGACAAAGACAGAAAGCATGTGGAAAAACAGATAAAGGGGGATAGAAGACACAGTAAGTACCTCCCTGCCCACTATGGGAGTTCGGGAACCCCACCCAGTCGCTTAGCTTAATGATCATAATATGTCACTTAGTTTACTATTGCACAGCAGACACGATTCTATTTTATTACCTTTAAAAAAATCAGTCCCAAACTGGTACACATACTTCCCATTACGTTAGATCTTTATACCCGTCTAACATTCCATGACAAACGTAATGAATCGATTTCCTCTCATATCTATCCGTGGCTATCATTCTTACAGTCCCATTCCTATCAACACGAAAGCTAGCTAATTACAATTTTTAACAGTCATACATATATGTATAGCCTAACGAACTACTGTTATACAAAATTCATAACCAATCTTTTATTAATATTATTATTATTATTATATCAATAACCGAACTAGCTCCAATTCTAACATTCACACAGATATCTACACAGTCATAGATAGCCTAACTAGCTACAGTGACACAGGGTGAGAATAGAAAGAAAAGGTTTATATCACAATAGTGGTAAAAGTAAGGAGATGATAAAACAACGTTACAGTTACAGTAATTGGCTTTTGCATAATTATCATAATCATATTGTCAATAATAATTGTAATAATTACAATCGAAATCATAATAAAAATAATAATATCCATAAAATCATCATCATTCAATCATTTATTTGTATTTCACATCAAATAATGTATATATATGTATATATGGAATCTGTTGAAATCTTTACTTAACAAAATAAAACACATCTGTTCATAAATCCACCCACCCATTCACACATGGAACACAAAAGATAGAGCCTTAGTAATACAAAAGCCAGAGCCTTAGTAATACAAAAGCCAGAGCCTATGTAATACAAAAGCCAGAGTCTTAGTAATACAAAAGCCAGAGTCTTTGTAATACAAAAGCCAGAGCCTATGTAATACAAAAGCCAGAGTCTTTGTAATACAAAAGCCAGAGTTTTTTTTTTTGTTTGTTTGTTTGTTGCTTTAGGTCTCTTCCAACACAAATGAGGTTATATGAGAGACCGCTGAAACAAAAAAACAAGCAATCTAACAAAAATAGTACAAATGTAAATCAAAATCATAACCTAAAGATATCATAAGCTAAATTATAAATAACCAAGAACAAACAGGCAGAAGATTTACAGAAAAAAAAAAATATCCCCTGTCAAAAATACAATCACAAACCAAAGAAGCAGGATAGGCTAGTAAAGAGAAGAAGAAACGACATCACTATCGGATCGTACACCCATGCGAACATCATAGGTATATGATTCAAGGGTGATGCTCCCATCCAACCACCCGCCAAAAGCCAGAGTCTTTGTAATACAAAAGTCAGAGCCTATGTAATACAAAAGCCAGAGTCTTTGTAATACAAAAGCCAGAGTCTTTGTAATACAAAAGCCAGAGTCTTTGTAATACAAAAGCCAGAGCCTATGTAATACAAAAGCCAGAGCCTATGTAATACAAAAGCCAGAGTCTTTGTAATACAAAAACCAGAGAGCCTTTGTAAAAGCCAGAGCCTATGTATTACAAAAGCCATAGCCTATGTATTACAAAAGATAGAGCCTTAGTAATACAAAAGCCAGAGCCTTTGTAATACAAAAGCCAGAGCCTATGTAATACAAAAGCCATAGCCTATGTAATACAAAAGCCAGAGCCTTAGTAATACAAAAGCCAGAGCCTTTGTAATACAAAAGCCATAGCCTTAGTAATACAAAAGCCAGAGCCTATGTAATACAAAAGCCAGAGCCTATGTAATACAAAAGCCAGAGCCTTTGTAATACAAAAGCCAGAGCCTATGTAATACAAAAGCCAGAGTCTTAGTAATACAAAAGCCAGAGTCTTTGTAATACAAAAGCCAGAGTCTTTGTAATACAAAAGCCAGAGCCTTTGTAATACAAAAGCCAGAGTCTTTGTAATACAAAAGTCAGAGCCTATGTAATACAAAAGCCAGAGTCTTTGTAATACAAAAGCCAGAGTCTTTGTAATACAAAAGCCAGAGTCTTTGTAATACAAAAGCCAGAGCCTATGTAATACAAAAGCTAGAGCCTATGTAATACAAAAGCCAGAGTCTTTGTAATACAAAAACCAGAGAGCCTTTGTAAAAGCCAGAGCCTATGTATTACAAAAGCCATAGCCTATGTATTACAAAAGATAGAGCCTTAGTAATACAAAAGCCAGAGCCTTTGTAATACAAAAGCCAGAGCCTATGTAATACAAAAGCCATAGCCTATGTAATACAAAAGCCAGAGCCTTAGTAATACAAAAGCCAGAGCCTTTGTAATACAAAAGCCAGAGCCTTAGTAATACAAAAGCCAGAGCCTATGTAATACAAAAGCCAGAGCCTATGTAATACAAAAGCCAGAGCCTTTGTAATACAAAAGCCAGAGCCTATGTAATACAAAAGCCAGAGCCTATGTAATACAAAAGCCAGAGCCTTAGTAATACAAAAGCCAGAGCCTATGTAATAGAAAAGCCAGAGCCTTTGTAATACACAAGCCAGAGCCTATGTAATACAAAAGCCAGAGCCTTAGTAATACAAAAGCCAGAGCCTTTGTAATACAAAAGCCAGAGCCTATGTAATACAAAAGCCAGAGCCTATGTAATACAAAAGCCAGAGCCTTAGTAATACAAAAGCCAGAGCCTATGTAATAGAAAAGCCAGAGCCTTTGTAATACAAAAGTCAGAGCCTATGTAATACAAAAGCCAGAGCCTTAGTAATACAAAAGCCAGAGCCTTAGTAATACAAAAGCCAGAGCCTATGTAATACAAAAGCCAGAGCCTATGTAATACAAAAGCCAGAGCCTATGTATTGCAATAGAACACAGTGTCAACATGGAATAATTTTTTGTTCATAAAATACGACACTTCAAATACGGTATGAAGTCATTTACAAATTATTGTGATGATGGCCTCGTATTATTATTTACGATTAAATATTATATCTACATGCGTTAGATAAGCAGATTTACAGCATGAAGCCCAAAACCTTGTGAAAAAAAAATATTTTTACAGTACAACAAAGGTTGAAGAGCAGGTGGGGAATTGGGATGGAAAAGACAAGAGATCAAAAATTATCGGCAGTTATTTTAGCTGAAATTTACACGTCTAAATCGGTGTGTAATATTCCAAAGTAATATCAATTCTGAGGGCTGAGAAGCAGGTTCAATCTGTTTTGTGTGTGCGTGTGTGTGAGTGTGGTTTTTGTGTGTTTGTGCGTGTTACGAGGTGCGAGGTGCATATGAATGTTATAAAATGTTTTGATTGGTCAACTGCTGTGTCTAAGGTTTTTTTTTTTCCATCGTGTTTTTCTATCAAGTTTTTATTAATATACAGTCTTGAGTGTTTTTAGAAATCTTACAGTGCTTGTCACATTCTTGTTTTTTTTTTTTTTTTTGTTTTTAAGGGTTTTATGGCGCTTGCAACACATTTAGGTCATATCAGGCCAGTAAAAAGGAAGAAAATGGGATAGTAAAAAGTTCTAGAATTACAATTAAAGCACAAAAGAAAAGGTAAGACAAAGGGGAATTGGTTCAAATAGGGATCAGATGTAGATTCCAAGAGCACACCGTCAAAGTACTTAGTTTGAGATCACCTAAAAGTCTCATCCAGACACCAGCACAGGTCCCAACTAAGAGGAATACACTCAAATGTTTACCAATCATATAATATAATATGTAAACTAAGCATAATACAGTGCATAACAGAGAGATGATTTACAAGGAAAAAAATATCATCTCCCAAAACTAACAATACATTTGACTGTTTCCCTCTCAGCCAGGGTATCCGGCCAGGACCAGGACAAAACCAAGTAATCTCATTCCAAGACAAAGACAGAAAGCATGTTGGAAAACAGATATAGGGGGTTAGAAGACACAGTAAGTACCTCCATGCCCACTATGGGAGGTCGGAAACTGTCACATTCTTAGGTCTATTTCAACACAGTTAAAAGTAAAAGGAAGATTGCTGAAAGATGTAGATTCAGAAAAGTGAGTGGAGCAGGCACTTATGTTGGTAACAACAAGATATGAAGTGAATAGAAAAGTGCCAGAAGACAATAGAGAATAAAAAATTTTTCGCGGCGGTGGTGGGGTTTGAACCTGCGACCTTATTGGTACGACAACTCCGCCTGGCAGGTGAGAGTGTGGCTCTATCGTGTGAGCTATCCACGAACACAAAATATTCGTTTCAAACTCAAAGTCATTACTAGATCCCTCTCTCACCCACTTCTTGAGACCGCCGATTCGTTCGTACACCACCATCGCGAATAATTTTGACCAGCAGTTAAGCTTAATAGCCAATATTCTCAACACAAACATATAACATAGAAACGATTAAGACATTGAGTATGCTCCGGTGTATGGGGTGAATTTTTAATTCAGAAAAGTGAGTGGAGCAGGCACTTATGTTGGTAACAACAAGATATGAAGTGAATAGAAAAGTGCCAGAAGACAATAGAGAATAAAAAATTTTTTTCGCGGCGGTGGTGGGGTTTGAACCTGCGACCTTATTGGTACGACAACTCCGCCTGGCAGGTGAGAGTGTGGCTCTATCGTGTGAGCTATCCACGAACACAAAATATTCGTTTCAAACTCAAAGTCATTACTAGATCCCTCTCTCACCCACTTCTTGAGACCGCCGATTCGTTCGTACACCACCATCGCGAATAATTTTGACCAGCAGTTAAGCTTAATAGCCAATATTCTCAACACAAACATATAACATAGAAACGATTAAGACATTGAGTATGCTCCGGTGTATGGGGTGAATTTTTAATTCAGAAAAGTGAGTGGAGCAGGCACTTATGTTGGTAACAACAAGATATGAAGTGAATAGAAAGTGCCAGAAGACAATAGAGAATAAAAAATTTTTTTTTTTTCGCGGCGGTGGTGGGGTTTGAACCTGCGACCTTATTGGTACGACAACTCCGCCTGGCAGGTGAGAGTGTGGCTCTATCGTGTGAGCTATCCACGAACACAAAATATTCGTTTCAAACTCAAAGTCATTACTAGATCCCTCTCTCACCCACTTCTTGAGACCGCCGATTCGTTCGTACACCACCATCGCGAATAATTTTGACCAGCAGTTAAGCTTAATAGCCAATATTCTCAACACAAACATATAACATAGAAACGATTAAGACATTGAGTATGCTCCGGTGTATGGGGTGAATTTTTAATTCAGAAAAGTGAGTGGAGCAGGCACTTATGTTGATAGAGCCACACTCTCACCTGCCAGGCGGAGTTGTCGTACCAATAAGGTCGCAGGTTCAAACCCCACCACCGCCGCGAAAAATTTTTTATTCTCTATTGTCTTCTGGCACTTTTCTATTCACTTCATATCTTGTTGTTACCAACATAAGTGCCTGCTCCACTCACTTTTCTGAATTAAAAATTCACCCCATACACCGGAGCATACTCAATGTCTTAATCGTTATCTATGTATATTTTGTGTTGAGAATATGCTATTAAGCTTAATGCTGGTCAAAATTATTCGCGATGGTGGTGTACGAACGAATCGCGGTCTCAAGAAGTGGTGAAGAGGGATCTAGTATGACTTTGAGTTTGAAACGAATATTTTGTGTTCGTGATAGCTCACAGATAGAGCCACACTCTCACCTGCCAGGCGGAGTTGTCGTACCAATAAGTCGCAGGTTCAAACCCCACCACCGCCGCGAAAAAAAATTTTTTATTCTCTATTGTCTTCTGGCACTTTTCTATTCACTTCATATCTTGTTGTTACCAACATAAGTGCCTGCTCCACTCACTTTTCTGAATTAAAAATTCACCCCATACACCGGAGCATACTCAATGTCTTAATCGTTTCTATGTTATATGTTTGTGTTGAGAATATTGGCTATTAAGCTTAACTGCTGGTCAAAATTATTCGCGATGGTGGTGTACGAACGAATCGGCGGTCTCAAGAAGTGGGTGAGAGAGGGATCTAGTAATGACTTTGAGTTTGATTGGCTATTAAGCTTAACTGCTGGTCAAAATTTTCGCGATGGTGGTGTACGAACGAATCGGCGGTCTCAAGAATGGGTGAGAGAGGATCTAGTAATGACTTTGAGTTTGAAACGAATATTTGTGTTCGTGGATAGCTCACACGATAGAGCACACTCTCACCTGCCAGGCGGAGTTGTCGTACAATAGGTCGCAGTTCAAACCCCACCACCGCCGCGAAAAAAATTTTTTATTTCTATTGTCTTCTGGCACTTTTCTATTCACTTCATATCTTGTTGTTACCAACATAAGTGCTGCTCCACTCACTTTTCTGAATTAAAAATTCACCCCTACACTCGGACCGCATTCATGTCTTAACATCATGGTAATATTTTTGAGCATTAGCTTAATAGCTATTCTGCACAAAATTATTCGATGTGTGAACGAACGATTAAGCGTTCAGATGTGGTGAGGGGTTGATATTTTATTGAAAAATATTGGAGCGGGATTAGTAGTAGAGCCACTCTCACCTGCAGGGGATTGTCGTACCATAAGGTCGCAGTTCAAACCCCACCACCGCCGCGAAAAATTTTTTTTCCTATTGTTTCTGGCACTTTTCTATTCACTTCATATTTGTTGTTACCAACATAGTGCCTGCCACTCACTTTTCTGATTAAAAATTCACCCCATACACGGAGCTACTCAATGTCTTAATCGTTTCTATGTTATATGTTGTGTTGGATATGGCTATTAAGCTTAACCCTCTGGTCAAAATTTTTCCGAGTTGGTGTCAAACGAATCGCGGTCCAAGAATGGTGGAGAGGATCTAGTAATGACTTTGGTTTGAACGAATTTTTGTTCGTGGATAGCTCACACGATAGAGCCACACTCTCACCTGCCAGGCGGAGTTGTCGTACCAATAAGGTCGCAGGTTCAAACCCCACCACCGCCGCGAAAAATTTTTTATTCTCTATTGTCTTCTGGCACTTTTCTATTCACTTCATATCTTGTTGTTACCAACATAAGTGCCTGCTCCACTCACTTTTCTGAATTAAAATTCACCCCATACACCGGAGCATACTCAATGTCTTAATCGTTTCTATGTTATATGTTTGTGTTGAGAATATTGGCTATTAAGCTTAACTGCTGGTCAAAATTATTCGCGATGGTGGTGTACGAACGAATCGGCGGTCTCAAGAAGTGGGTGAGAGAGGGATCTAGTAATGACTTTGAGTTTGAAACGAATATTTTGTGTTCGTGGATAGCTCACACGATAGACCACACTCTCACCTGCCAGGCGGAGTTGTCGTACCAATAAGGTCGCAGGTTCAAACCCACCACCGCCGCGAAAAATTTTTTATTCTCTATTGTCTTCTGGCACTTTTCTATTCACTTCATATCTTGTTGTTACCAACATAAGTGCCTGCTCCACTCACTTTTCTGAATTAAAAATTCACCCCATACACCGGAGCATACTCAATGTCTTAATCGTTTCTATGTTATATGTTTGTGTTGAGAATATTGGCTATTAAGCTTAACTGCTGGTCAAAATTATTCGCGATGGTGGTGTACGAACGAATCGGCGGTCTCAAGAAGTGGGTGAGAGAGGGATCTAGTAATGACTTTGAGTTTGAAACGAATATTTTGTGTTCGTGGATAGCTCACACGATAGAGCCACACTCTCACCTGCCAGGCGGAGTTGTCGTACCAATAAGGTCGCAGGTTCAAACCCCACCACCGCCGCGAAAAATTTTTTATTCTCTATTGTCTTCTGGCACTTTTCTATTCACTTCATATCTTGTTGTTACCAACATAAGTGCCTGCTCCACTCACTTTTCTGAATTAAAAATTCACCCCATACACCGGAGCATACTCAATGTCTTAATCGTTTCTATGTTATATGTTTGTGTTGAGAATATTGGCTATTAAGCTTAACTGCTGGTCAAAATTATTCGCGATGGTGGTGTACGAACGAATCGGCGGTCTCAAGAAGTGGGTGAGAGAGGGATCTAGTAATGACTTTGAGTTTGAAACGAATATTTTGTGTTCGTGATAGCTCACACGATAGAGCCACACTCTCACCTGCCAGGCGGAGTTGTCGTACCAATAAGGTCGCAGGTTCAAACCCCACCACCGCCGCGAAAAAAAATTTTTTATTCTCTATTGTCTTCTGGCACTTTTCTATTCACTTCATATCTTGTTGTTACCAACATAAGTGCCTGCTCCACTCACTTTTCTGAATTAAAAATTCACCCCATACACCGGAGCATACTCAATGTCTTAATCGTTTCTATGTTATATGTTTGTGTTGAGAATATTGGCTATTAAGCTTAACTGCTGGTCAAAATTATTCGCGATGGTGGTGTACGAACGAATCGGCGGTCTCAAGAAGTGGGTGAGAGAGGGATCTAGTAATGACTTTGAGTTTGAAACGAATATTTTGTGTTCGTGGATAGCTCACACGATAGAGCCACACTCTCACCTGCCAGGCGGAGTTGTCGTACCAATAAGGTCGCAGGTTCAAACCCCACCACCGCCGCGAAAAATTTTTTATTCTCTATTGTCTTCTGGCACTTTTCTATTCACTTCATATCTTGTTGAAAGATGTAGATGTAACTTATTCATTAAAGAACCTAAAACAAAAGGAAATTAGTTCGTCAGAGACCAGAGGTAGCTTCGAGAGCAAAATACCCTTGTGTCCAGGCTGAGACCCAACTAAAAAATGTCATACATGCTTGTTCAGTTCTTCATCTTACACCAGTGCCTGCTCCTTAATTTCTGAACTCACTCAACCCTAACCCTAACACCGACTATATCCAAAGTTTACCCGGGTTACTTTTACCCCATGCCTATTTATTATTACATTTTTTTCTGATACAAATTATAGGCGTAGTATCAAAGCTAATGTTTCTAGTTTTTACTTGTTAATGGTAGTTGAATAAAACTATCTATGCACATGCTGATTTTTAATACATTTTTTTCCAATTTTGAAAAGTATAAAAAAACTCTAGGATTGAGTGAGTTAAAAGGAGATTGCTGAAAGATGTAGGTGCAAATCATACATTAAAGCACCTAAGACACTACCTAAGACAAAGGGAGATTAGTTCGTCAGAGGCCAGAAGTAGATTCAAGAGCAAAATACCCTTGTGACCAGTCTGAGACCCAACTAAAAAATTTCATACACACTTTATCTTACACCAGTGCCTGCTCCTTAATTTCTTAATTTAAAATATCCACGCTGACACTTGTTATAGAATCTCTGCTAAAAGGAACACACACACACACACACACACACACACACACACACACACACACACACACACACACACACACACGCCTTGTAGTAAAAAGTCATTCAATGACAGCCTCTTAATCAATGATGGAGAGATGATTTACAAAGAGAAAAAAAAAAAAATTCTCCCAAAAAGTAATGAAATCTGTTCCTATCTCAGACTCCATCATGTAAACAAACCCATTCAGTACTAGAGTTACCCCCCATCAGTGCTGATGGTGACAAAAAGTGAAAAAGTAGGAAAATGTTGAACAATTGCCTTTAAGCCCCATTTTTACTGCACCAGACCCTACTTTTATAGCAATTGAAATGATAGACTATCATTGATACTCTAACTTCTGGAGAGTGGGAAACTGCACCTGTGTGTTCCACCACGCATCAACTCTCTCATTACTAGCACAATGTTTCGAGAAAATGTAATTTTTAAAAAGAGGAAATTCCTCCTCTGGACTCCAAAATCGAGGATTTCCGCAGATCCGAGGAAAACCATCAGTACTGCCACATGTAAAACTACACACTCACAGGAATGAATTCAACCAACTGAGCACAGGGGGAGGGGGTTGGGGGGGGGGGGGATATCAACACATTCTTTTTACAAGTACAAGAACATCAGGGATGAAAATGAGGGCGTATGGATTTGAATTGAATGGATTCAGTTGTTATGAGATATACAGTGATAAATGCCTCAAATGCGTCTTTTGAAATGTACTAGACATAAACCTGTAGCAAAGTCACCTGACATAGTTTTTTTGTTTTGTTTGTTTTTAAGTGTTTTACGGCGCTTGCAACACATTTAGGTTATATCAGCACCAGTAAAAAGGAAGAAAAAGGGATAGTAAAAAGTTATAGAATTACAATTAAAGCACCCAAGAAAAGGTAAGACAAAGGGGAACTGGGAACAAATAGGGATTAGATGTAGATTCCAAGAGCATACCACCAATGTACTTAGTTTGAGATCACCTATAGTCTCATCCGGACACAAGCACAAAATCCAACAGAGAGCAATACACTCAAATGGTTACATTATACACTAAAAATAACAAATTAATATAATAATACATACCAGAGAGATGATTTACAAGGAAAAAAATATCATCTCTCAAAACAATAACTATGCATTTGACTGTTTCACTCCCAGCCAAGACTCCAACCTGGGCCAGAACAAAACCAAGTAACCTCATTCCAAGACAAAGACAGAAAGCATGTTGGGCAACAGATATAAGGGGATAGAAGACACAGTATGGACCTCCCTGCCCGCTATGGGAGGTCAGGATCCCCACCCAGTGACAGAGTTTTTTCCAATTCAAATTCAACACAAGAAGAACCATCAATATGTTAGGGTTATCCTGGAGAAGGTTTAGCTATGATGATGATACAAACCGTGCATTAAGATTTCAATTCACGACAACTTCAACTTCAAATCGTGCACGAGTGATTTGTCTCTAAACCACAGGCTACACATCTTAACATTACATCTGAGTTATATGTCGAGTTTAAATCATTTACTCATTCCTAGAAGACAACAAAAACCATCTTCCAATAGCTACACAAAATTTCCATTTGATAATTTAACGACGTCGATCGTAGATGAGAAACATTTTTTCACAAATAGATGATAGGTTAAAAGTAGATTTTTAAAAACAGACAAACACACACACACACACACACACGTATACACGCCCACAGACACGAGAGAAAAAGCATGTATGATATGAATAAAGGCAGTTTTAAATCTACATCTACAACAGCAGCTAGTGGAAGAAATCACCCGATGTTACCTGGAAGGTATTAATTATCATAAACTATACATGGAAACATCTAGAACAAACAATGACATCAATGTGGTTTGTCGCCACGTCAGGGATATACTAGTCTAATCTAGAGTCGGGAAAGACAAGAAATATTTCATTGGTGGGTAAGTTGTTGTTTTACTCAATCATTCTCTCTCCAATACAATCATGTTTTGTTTTAAAGAGTTTTTACGGCGCTTGCAACACATTTAGGTCATATCAGCGCCAGTTTAAAAAAAGGAAGAAAATGGGATAGTAAAAAGTTGTGGAAATACAATTAAAGCACTCAAGAAAAGGTAAGACAAAGGGGAATTGGTTCAAATAGGAAACAGATGTAGATTCCAAGAGCACACTATCGAAGTACTTAGTTTGAGATCACTTAAAAGTGTCATTCATGCATAAGCACAGGTCCCCACTAAGAAGAATACACACAAATGTTTACAAATCATAATACGTAAACAAAACATAATACACTGAAAAACAGAGAAATGATTTACAAGGAAAAAAATATCATCTCCCAAAACTATAACTACCATTCAACTGTTTCACTCCCAGCCAAGGACTGCGGCCAGGTCCCGGACAAAACCAAATTATCTCATTCCAAGAGAAAGACAGAAATCAATTGGAAAACAGATACGTGGAGGATAGAAGACACAACAAGTACCTCCCTGCCCACAACGAGAGGTCAGGAACATCTCACCCAGTCATATACAATTATATGCCTTTATGAATCAACATTTAGGGAATTTCCTAATTCAACTACCACTCAAATCTACAGAAACAACGTTGGGCATTGGAGTTTTAGTGTTTTCAAAAGGGCTTGTGACCGGCAGGTTCCAGTCCTACTACAGGCAGCACACAAAGTTGAGTCCCTGAAAGAAGTCATTTACCAACATTTTCCCACCATACTTTCATCATACCAGGTGTCCCCAGCCCTTCGCAGCATTGTCACTGTCCAAAAAAATAGATCACCTTACAGGAATCATATCTCAATCCAAATGGTAAAAAGTGTTTGCTAATGGCTATAAAATGCGTTGAGAAATTAAATGGATTTGCGAAATATATATATTGAAAATAGCTCTTCATCACGGTTTTTTTTTTCAGACTAAATTTGCTCATTCCAGTAGCTTTTGTCAATGTTGTAGTTAACAGTGACCTCCTCAGCTAAAAGAATAAATATACCATAACAAATATATATATTTGCTTGGATTCACTTTCAAAACCATCGTATTTTTTCATTTAAATTTCTTTTCTTTTCAATTTGTTTCCAACTGACATCATACGAATTTCATCTTTTCATCATCACTTAACACACACACACACACACACACACACACACACAAAACAAACAAAAAAACCCCCCCAAAAAAACAATGACAAAAAAAAAGAAAAAAGAAAGAAATTTTAAGGAATAAAAAGCCTGCCGTTTTGAGAGAAAATTCTACGATTACTCAACGAAGTCGGACCTTTCGGTGCACACAACTCAATGATTTTGACATCAGGTTCCTTCTTCCTCTTAACAAAATACTGGGAACATTTTTGATGTTTTATAATAATATAATAATGAGTAAAATGGTACTGGGTTGCATATTGTGTGTAAAATCAAATTGCTTTTATAGAAATGTATTATCGGTGACTAAAATACTTCACAGTAGAAATAGCTCTTTACGGATGATTTTTTTTTTTTTTTTGTTTGTTGCTTTAGGTCTCTTCCAACACAATTGAGGTTATATGAGAGACCGCTGAAACAAAAAAACAAGCAATCTAACAAAAATAGAACAAATGTAAATCAAAATCATAACCTAAAGATATCATAAGCTAAATTATAAATAACCAAGAACAAACAGGCAGAAGATTTACAGAAAAAAAAATATCCCCTGTCAAAAATACAATCACAAACCAAAGAAGCAGGATAGGCTAGTAAAGAGAAGAAGAAACGACATCACTATCGGATCGTACACCCATGCGAACATCATAGGTATATGATTCAAGGGTGATGCCCCCATCCAACCACCCGCCACTATCGGATCGTACACCCATGCGAACATCATAGGTATATGATTCAAGGGTGATGCTCCATCCAACCACCCGCATCATAGGTATATGATTCAAGGGTGATGCTCCATCCAACCACCCGCCACTATCGGATCGCACACCATGCGAACATCATAGGTATATGATTCAAGGGTGATGCTCCATCCAACACCCGCATCATAGGTATATGATTCAAGGGTGATGCTCCCATCCAACCACCCGCCACTATCGGATCGCACACCTATGCGAACATCATAGGTATATGATTCAAGGGTATGCTCCCATCCAACCACCGCCACTATCGGATCGTACACCCATGCGAACATCATAGGTATATGATTCAAGGGTGATGCTCCATCCAACCACCCGCATCATAGGTATATGATTCAAGGGTGATGCTCCCATCAACCACCCGCCACTATCGGATCGTACACCCATGCGAACATCATAGGTATATGATTCAAGGGTGATGCTCCCATCCAACCACCCGCTTTACTGGTACGCGGTGTATCTTGTTGGTGTGTAACAAAAATATAATTGTATGTAGATAATCCTCTTCAGATGACTACAGTCTTGTTGTAGTAGTAGCAGTGGTAGTGATGATTATGATTATGACAATAATAAAAATAATAATAATAATAATAATAATAATAATAATAATAATAATAATAATAATAATAATAATAATAATAATAATAATAATAATAATAAAAAATAAAACAATAACAACATAAGAAGTGAATCAACACAAATGTAACATCATTCAAATGGAAACGATCACATTCTGTTATAATTTCACAACATACATTCCATTCCATTGCACAGTGGGAAAGATTTGAGGGCCACCATCATCATCATTATTATCATCATGATCATCGCTGCCGCCACCATCATCAATATCAACATCATCATCATCATTATCATCGAGTGACCATCTCTGTCTCAGTTCGGTCGTTGTGGCACTAAGGGTCTGTCTGGAATCCTGGGAACATTTCTAGCTGGCGGTTGTTGGTTGTTGCCTCCTGGTCGACTGTCAAATGAAGTCAAGTGTAAATTAATGTTGCTGCTCAAAGCTCGAAGAAATAGATAATAACGTGAAGTTGAATGTAAGCTTCAATTTAATTACAAAAACAGATCAAATGAACATTTCGGGTTTCCCCTTTATTAACAAAACAGGATGATTGAAACACCACAGATGAATGGTGTTTCAATCATCCTGTTTTGTTGATAAAGGGGAAACCCGAAACGTTCATTTGATCTGTTTTTGTCATTAAATTGAAGCTTACATTCAACTTCACGTTATTATTTATCAAATGAAGTCAAGGAATACAAATAAAATTTGCTATTAAAAAATTGTCAAATAGGTCATTCCATTCCTTTGATCAACTTCCAGAGAATTTTTAATTCAGAAAAGTGAATGGAGCAGGCACTTATGTTGGTAACAACAAGAGATGAAGTGAGTAGAAAAGTGCCAGAAGACAATAGAGAATAAAAATTTTTTCGCGGCGGTGGTGGGGTTTGAACCTGCGACCTTATTGGTACGACAACTCCTTTTTTTTGTTTGTTGCTTTAGGTCTCTTCCAACACAATTGAGGTTATATGAGAGACCGCTGAAACAAAAAAACAAGCAATCTAACAAAAATAGTACAAATGTAAATCAAAATCATAACCTAAAGATATCATAAGCTAAATTATAAATAACCAAGAACAAACAGACAGAAGATTTACAGAAAAAAATATCCCCTGTCAAAAATACAATCACAAACCAAAGAAGCAGGATAGGCTAGTAAAGAGAAGAAGAAACGACATCACTGTCGGATCGTACACCCATGCGAACATCATAGGTATATGATTCAAGGGTGATGCCCCCATCCAACCACCCGCTACGACAACTCCGCCTGGCAGGTGAGAGCATGGCTCTACCGTGTGAGCTATCCACGAATACAAAAATATTCTGGCTAAAATAGACCAAGAATATAAAAAAAGAAAGAACTCTTTTATATTATGGCCACGATAGGCCTAAATCAAGGACTGAATGTCAATTCTCAAAATACACAGGTCCTCTTTGAATGAAAGATAACACTGCCCCACACCCCCCTGCCCTGCCCTTAACTCACTCAATCCTAGAGATTTTTTCTACACTTCGAAACTGGAAAAAATGTATTAAAAAATGAGCATGTACATAGATAGTTTTATTCAACGACCATTAACATGCAAAAACTAAAAACATTAGCTTTGATACTTCGCCTATAATTTGTTACAGAAAAATGTAATAAATAGGCACGGGGTAAAAATAACCCGGGTAAACTACGGATATAGTCGGTGTTAGGGTTGAGTGAGTTAAGACAAGAGGCTTATTATTTTTCTCTCTTTCCCAAGATCTTGTTGGAGAATTATTTTATTTGTTTATCTGACTAAATGGAAATGAGGAACAACAGATGTGGATTTTAAAAAAATACTTACGCTGGGATGTTTGGTACAGGTCTCTCTGGAGCTGGTCTGTTGGGAATTCCAGGTGCTGCTCTGGTGGGCATGAGGGGTTGGTCCCCAGGTCTGTTGGGAAGGGGAGGTGCTCTAGGGCGGGCAGGGCTGGGTGGCCGACTGTGGGTTGGGGAGGGGGGGGGGGAGAACATAGTTGAAGATGATATAATTGTATTTAAGATTGAATGTTGCTGTTCGAAGCTCAAGGAAATCAATAACAATGTGAAATTGAATGTAAGCTTCAATCTAATAATATACGAAAACAGATAAAATGGATGTTTTGGGTTTCCCCTTTATCAACAAAACAGGATGAATGAAACACTACAGAACAATGATGATGGTGATGACGATGATGATGATGGTGACTATGATGATGATGATGGTAGTGATTATTATGGAATAATCTGTAAAATAGCTGGAAATACAGTAAATAAAGAATGAAAACAAAACTAATTGGAAATTCCCACTACATTCAGGGTGTCAATAGTTCTTTACTCACATTCTCTCACCGTACTCAGGTGTAAAATGAGTACCTGAATGCTAACAGGGTTGAAAAAAAAAAGTACTATTTTCTAACAGGCGTCATGTCCCGTCCTACACGTTAAATGTTGCTGTTGGCTAGGGACCCCTTGTAAAGCGCTTTGAGCACGTTTAGTGGATATTGCGCTATATAAAAGCGCAATGTATACATGCTGTTACAACAGTTGGCTGTGTAACCATTCCAGAGAAGCCAGTGGTTTCAATTTTAAACCCCTTGTAAAGCGCTTTGAGCACGTTTAGTGGATATTGCTCTATCTATATAAAAGCTCAAATTAAAAAAAAAAAATATTCTTCCTGCATCTCACTTGTTGTAGGCAGATCCCCCACTGCCACCTCCAGCACTGCCGTTACTCTCGGGAACCAGCCAGTCGTCCTTGACGGGGGGAGGCGTGGGAGTGGAGACCGTGGACGACGACACCTCCCCGATGATCTTGAGGGCATCTTTGGTGGCGTGGTACATGCGAAGCATCTCCTCCCTGCGCTGGGACTCCTCGACGGACTCCTCCATCATGGTGTTCTAAAGCCAGATACGAAAAGGAAAAAGATAAGAAAAGAAAAGAAAAAAGATAAAAGAAAAGAAAAGAAAAAAGAAAAGAAAAAATATAAGAATAGAAAAAAGATAAGAAAAGAAAAGAGAAAAGAAAAGAAAAGAGATAAGAAAAGAAAAGAAAAAAGATAAGAAAAGAAAAGAAAAGAGATAAGAAAGAAAAGAAAAAAGATAAAGAAAAGAAAAAAAAGAAAAAAAAGAGAAAGAAAAAAAGAAAAAAAAAGAGATAAGAAAAGAAAAAAGATAAGAAAAGAAAAGAAAAAGAAAAGATAAGAAAAGAAAAAAGATGAGAAAAGAAAAGAAAAGAAAAAAGAAAAGAAAAGAAAAAAGATAAGAAAAGAAAAGAGATAAGAAAAGAAAAGAAAAACCTGATTAATTATCCTTGGGACTTAGTGAGTGAAAGAATGATTTTTAAAAAACCTGTACCTATAATTAATAATATCTAACTGTTCAAGAATTCTAACTTTTAACTTTTTATTTTAAAAAACATAAATAAACAAATAAAATTTAAATGTCAAATTTAAAATGATAATAAATTATTTTATTTTATTACTAAATATTCCTTTAAGCTTATTCAGAAACAACTGATTTTTGGATATGGACTTGAAGGTAAAGCATGATAATATGATATAATTAATGGGACCCTGATACTTGATCGAAAATGTATTTGTGTTCAAGTTCAACATCTTTATCTGCAAAAGGTAGCAGCCTCTTATGGTTCTCACACTACTAAGTTATGACGAACGACCAATCAGCAACAGCCTCTTATGGTTCTCACACTACTATGTTATGACGAACGACCAATCAGCAACAGCCTCTTATGGTTCTCACACTACTATGTTATGACGATTGACCCAATCAGCACAGCCTTTATGGTTCTCACACTACTAAGTTATGACGAACGACCCAATCAGCAACAGCCTCTTATGGTTCTCACACTACTAAGTTATGACGATTGACCCAATCAGCAAAGTCTGGTCCGCATTCGTGCACCGTCGCAAACCCGCCGGGTAGCATCGTCACAACACACCGTTCGACGAGATGCTCTGCAGTCTCAGGTTCTTGCCCACAGCGGATACATATTGGACAGGTAGAAAGACCCCACCGATGAAGCGCACTTGCCGTTAGGCAGTTCTCGACCGAAGCCGATTCGCAGCCACCCAATGTCTCCTCTTACTGGTATCAAAGCCTGGCAACTTCTCACCAAGCTTAGAGGAGTGTACGTCCCCGCCTGCAAAAGGCGAAGTACCCATCACTGCAGATTGTATAACATTTTGTGGCAATTTTTTCCCATTATTGTATCATTGAGTTGAAAGATAAACGTTTAATTATAGGATTATAACCTACTCTATTTAAATAATATTCAAACACAAATTCCAACCTATAGACAAGCATAACGCCTGTCACCATTTACAGTAATAATAATAATAATGGATAAATTAAATCAAGACACCAGACACCAACGCAGACACCAGACACAAAAACAAATGACAAGACACTGAAAATCAACCAAGGACATCAAAGGATATATAGGTCAAAGGACACCAAGCTGCCAGAAGATGTGGACTTTAAAATGTAATAAACAAAAAAAATTAAAAAAAATACAACAGCTTGAAAAAAGAACAAAATACCAAACACGGAATATTTCGAGCTCAAAACCATTCTTCAGCCAACAACAAAAAATCAATAAAAACATAAATACATGACTAAATTCCAGATCTATGCCAGATAAATTTGGTACGTCATCTTTCGAGAATAAAAATCTTGGGATGCTTTTAGTCATCCTCAAAACTCTGAACCATGAAAAACACATTCCAGGATTTTTTTTGCCGAGAGAGAGGACCTACCTACCAAATTTCTCTTGTCGTTTTTATTGTTGTTGTTGGCTGAGGAAGAGTTTTGAGCCTGAAACGTTCCGTGTTGGGTACTTTGTTTCTTTTTTAAAACTGTTACATTCTTTTTTTTGTTTATTACTTTTAAAAAAGGAAACATGAAAAATCTATGTCTTGTTTTATGTAAAGATTTTAGCTCCATGGATAAAATAAAACTAGAAACTTTCATTTTTTTAAAGACTGCATGGAAGATTATCAAATGTATTTTTAGTCATCCTTAAAACTTGAACTGTGCAAAACACAACAGACATCAACACGTGGTGTGCCTCTGTGGTCTAGTGGTACGACACTCGCTTTCGGATTTGAAGGTCCTGGGTTCGAGCCTTGGACGACGCATAGTTGACTCCTTGGAAAGCGCTCTTTACTCACATTCTCTCACCGTACTCAGGTGTAAAATGAGTACCTGGCCGTTAACAGTGTTGTCTATGTCGGGGGAAAAAAAATTGTATTATCGCCTAACAAGCATTATGTCTCGTTCCACATGTTACCTGTTGCTGTTGGTCAGGAACCCTTTGTTAAATGGTTTGAGCACGTTTAGTGGATATCGCGCTATATATATATATATATATATAAAAAAAGCAAAACACATAAAAGCAAATAGCTTTTTAAATTGATACGGGTAAAAACGATTGGATACATGTTTTCATAGCCATTGTTGACATACATTAGAAATGGAAAGCTCAAAATGCATTAAAGCAAGTCATTACATCTAAAAATGTCGATTGGTTATTATGTCGAGTGACAGACGTGTAAGTGCAAACAACATCGAACATTGAATGGTAATTGTAACAGTGTGTATTCCCAATTCCCAAACAATAGCACTTTAATTCAAAAAGACATGCTATATAAAAGTACAATCCCCCCCCCCCCCAAAAAAAAAAAAAAAAAAAAAAAAAAAAACACAAAAAACCCCCAAAAAACAAAGAAAAACAAACCAAAAACAAAGCAAAACAAACAAACAAAAAATCAATAAAACTAAATAAATAACAAATTTTTAAAATAAATAAAGAACAAAAGTAGAGAGGAAAATTTATCTAGCTTTGACTTGAAAATAATTGGTAACCAACCAGACGTCAAATTCAGAGTTGATGATAAAATCTCTAAAGGACACTTATTATGAATAGCAGAAGAAAAGACAGTGACAACTTTAACACAACGATAGTGATGACTCATTTATGGATCAGTAGATGAAAATAAATTTGGATTTGAATCCTTGTAAAAACACCAGAATTATTTCTTATGCTGACTTCTTCTCACAACTGTGTGTTTAACTCATAAAATCGAAGATCTGTTACCAAAATAATGGCTGGAATAGCTTGGTAATCACTTCTCAAGAGGTTGCAAAAATGGGAACTAAATTGATACTTTGTCCCTATAGGGAATGAGATTAGTGGAAGAGTAGCATCCCTTGATTGGACGTCGTCCATAGTCTGTGACGTCACCGGTGGGAAAGTTATTAGAGACGAGAGAACATCATGTTGGTTGTGCGCATGCGTCTGTCTCTCGTCCTCGCGTAAATATAGGGCGTCATGTCTTGAAGGGACCCCTTGTAAAGCGCTTTGAGCACGTTTAGTGGATATTGCGCTGTATAAAAGCTCAATTTGTTATTTTTTTTAAAGATGACTGACGTATAGAATAAATAATCCCACCTGATCGTCTGAGTAGAGGTTTGGTAACAAATCATCTTTAATGTATGCCTTCATCTGGGTTGTGATCAAATCACATGGGGGGGGGGGGGCAAAGAAGGGGGCGGGGGACAGACAAACAAAAATATTGGGTGACACGTCAAAAACACCAAAAAAAAAAAAGAAAGAAAAAGAAGGAAGAATGGAAAATGAGCTGCAAATGTTAATGTCACAGCGGGAACCACTGAAATATGGGGGGGGGGGGGGGGGGGGGGGGGGCAAAAATGTGCGAATTGGGTGTTACTCTTGAGGCTTTCTGTCATCTTCATTGTTGTCCACGTCATCCTCAGTCAGTGACATCGTTGTTATTAATTATGCATACATTGATCTCTGGCAAGACTTTATATATATATAAAAATGCACGAAAGCAGCGCTTGTACAAGTGCAATGCAAACATAAATGAACAGGACGTAAACAGTGATAAACAAAATGAAAATACAAACATTCAAAATAAAATCGTACACAAAATTATTCCAATCCCGTGATTGCAGACTTATTGTTGTGGTTAATTGCTCCCTTTTCCAATCTTACCTACAAATCATTGATTTCATTCATTTTCTTTTCTTAAATTCTGACCACCACCCTTTGAAGATTGTTTAAAAAAAGACTTAACCCTCTCCATACCAACTACAGGAAAATCGTCACATTCGTTACGATACAACCAACATTTTTCTGATTCAAATTTCTTTTGTACATCATAAAATTTACAGAAAATGAGCAGTGTGTTGTAGAGTATATTTTGCTAAAGAAATTATGCATCGCAAGAACTTTACTGCTATTGTGTTTGAGTGATAAAACATGTATTTTTGTGTTAATTGGGTGTGAAGTTTTGAGGAAAATTCTGATAATGGCTGGTAAGGAGAGAGTTAAATTTAGCTTTAAATTTCTATGAGGAATAAGGGGGGTGGGGACGGGGTTAAATTTGCTGTATAAAACAAAAAACAAGTTGTTTTTTTTAAAAGGTAAAATTGATCAGTGGTATTAAATACCATGTGTATAGACTTCCCTACCAATAACGGCTACAGTTGGAAAAAAAACCAAACCAAACATCGTTTGTTATACATACAAACAAATAATAATAATAATAATAATAATAATAATAATAATAATAATAATAATAATAATAATAACAATAATAATAATAATAATAATAATAATAATAATAATAATAATAATAAGACACTGTACGAAAATACGAAAGAGACAATACATTACCACATACAAAGCCAAAAAGCATGCGACATGCAACAAGGAGAGAAGAAAAAATAAAATCATTACACAAAGTTTTTAAAAACAAGAAAATAATGAAATGAAAACAATTAGAATGCATGGATGCTGAAATAAAAAAAACAAACAATATAAGTATAAGGTGAGGTAAAAAACGAAAAAGGTTAGCGTGGGAAAGGTGGGGGGGGGGGGGGGGAGTCAGTAGTGGATTGGAGGATGCATCAAGTCACATGACAGACAACATGGCGAGACTATGGTGACAAAAAATAAAATAATAATAATAAAAATGCGAGACCCCTTGGCTCAATCTGATGTTATGTCACGGTGAAGCAAGCAGATGTCCGAAAAGTGTGCTTAAAGTTAAAATGTCTAAAATTACAAAATTTAGTAATTCCATCTTAACCCTCTCCTTACCACCCATATGAAAATCGTCACATTCGTTACGATGCAACAAGACACTTTTCTCATTCGGATTTCTCTTGTACATCATAAAATCTAATGAAATGCTTTGATTACAGCTATAAATACTAAACACTGTTGTAGACATAGTTATGCCGAACAACATTCTGTATAGAATGCACTTCTTACTTTTTTGTTTGATTAGGAAAAGTCTATTTTTGTGTCGGGTGGGTGTGAAATTTCGGAGCAAATTCTAAAAAAATGGCTGGTAAGGAGAGAGTTTTTAAAAAAACCCAACTAAATTCATTTTTCTAAATAAAACAAACTGAATCGACCGAATTCAAATTTTTGGCTACAAAATTAATTTAGAGGATTGAATCAACCTGACATAATAATACAGTTTAGAGACAATGGGTGACATCGGCAATAGCAGAGAACATGGACAAAGACGGTCATCAAGCCATCCTCCACCAAACAGTACAAGGACGCGGACAGTGAAGGCGTTGTTGTTGGAGGTTGTGTTGGTGACCTCATTAGTTACCTGCTCCCCAGTGGAGTAAATGTGGGCTAGAAGGTCAGACGCTATAAAATTGTGGATCTGAAATAGGTTAGTTGAGGTTGTGATCAAATAGAAATTTTAAAAATCGTGTCTTATATATACTTAGTGACAGAGAGAACAGGAGCAAGTGGTAAAACGAGCAAATTCTCTTTCTCATTGAAATACAACTCAGTTACACGTACACCAATCATGAAATTTAAAAGGAATAATGTGTATAAATATCCAGAAACCATTCCCTGCATTCCCATAATTCATTCGGTATACTTGAGAAGATTTGTTATATCAGCCGTATCATGGGCTAGGGTAAACGTCAGGATCTGGTCAGTTTTTTCCCCTTCCTGTCACTCGCAAAAAGACTGGCTAAAAACCAGTATACATTAGAAATAGTTTTTTCTGTTTCAGTTACAACCAAATGAAATCACCTGGCATTAAATTTTTCTTTTTCTCTCGTAAATACGGGAGAAGTTAAAAGAGGTTACAAATTTTAGCAGCATTGACATCGCAATTAGTTCTATTCAGTGTTCTGGTTTAAAAGATTTAGTAGCAATGCAAACCAAACGTGCCTCATAATGTCGTCTCATGTGCCTGGCCACTCTTAGCCCCTACCAGCAAGAGGTTTGTGTGGTTGCTAATAATTGGTGCAAAATTTGAAGGATCCAGTCATCAATTTGCAACATCCGATCGGTTGCTGACCCGTTATTCACAGAATTAGTATAAGGAGATATCTACGTGTCAAAATAATCAGGGTGTCCAGCAGATTATCAGACTTAAAAATCCTACCTCCCCCCAAAAAATCCTACCTAGCAATTTAAAAGTCAAAGCACGGCCAAACTGAAACTAAATTTGAGACTGAAAACGGCTGAAGAAAGTGAACCGTATGATCAAGTCAACCATGTGGTCAATACTTGTATTAAATTATCACCGACATTGAAGAGCTTTCAAGGTAGTTAACTCTCCTTTATTTGGATTCGGTATTATCCAGTATTTTCATAGGTGGGAAGGCTTAGGTCGACTTGATTCTAGCAGTCGGCGTATTCCTTGCAAACGCGTTTCGCATTTCCGCTCGGAATTCCACGATCACTTAAAAAATCCAACCTCGGGTGCAATTATCCGATTTTTTCCTACCAATCTGACCTTAAGGTAAAAAATCCGACTTTATCCGACTTATCCGACCTCGCTGGACACTGATGACAACGACGTGACCAAAACGGTGAAAATGTGATTGGACTGATGTCAATGTGATCGGAGAGTGAAATACTCGATTGACCCACGTTCACACATCTTACGAAACATGTGATCTTTGATACGAGGTTCAAACTTAAGCACATTTGATTGGCCGGCCAATCCTTCTGCTGTCAGTTGCTGGTTTCGGATAGTCTTTTGATTGGCCAATCCTTCTGCTGTCAGTTGCTGGTTTCGGATAGTCTTTTGATTGGCCAATCCTTCTGCTGTCAGTTGCTGGTTTCGGATAGTCTTTTGATTGGCCAATCCTTCTGCTGTCAGTTGCTGGTTTCGGATAGTCTTTTGATTGGCCAATCCTTCTGCTGTCAGTTGCTGGTTTCGGATAGTCTTTTGATTGGCCAATCCTTCTGCTGTCAGTTGCTGGTTTCAGATAGTCTTTTGATTGGCCAATCCTTCTGCTGTCAGTTGCTGGTTTCGGATAGTCTTTTGATTGGCCAATCCTTCTGCTGTCAGTTGCTGGTTTCGGATAGTCTTTTTTAGCCGTCCGATCAGTCACAACAACCCAGTATAAACAGGATGGTGGGATCAACCAAATTTGTACCGTATCCCGACTTTTACTCTAATGAGGAAAGGCTTTCGTGTAAGATAATATGCCACATATTAATTTTTAACTTTATTACTGGAAAAAATAACGATATATATAGAATTGTAAGCTTCAATTTATTAGACGAAGACGGATACTGTGGACGATTCAGGTTTTCCCTTTACAACACCACTATCACAATCACATTATCTCATTCGTCTGTAGTGTTTCATTCATCATGTTTTGCTGATAAAGGGATAACCTGAATCGTCCACAGTATCTGTCTTCGTCTAATAAATAGAAGCTTACAATTCTATATATTATATCGTTATGTTTTCCTTCGAGCTTCAAGCAGCAACATTTTCACTATATAACTGGAACAATTAAGGGGAAGATTCAAGGTCTAGATATAAATCAACATCATCTCTCTATCGTGCAACTATGTGGTCTAGTGGTATGACACTTGCCCTCAGATCGGAAGGTCCAGAGTTAAAATCCCGCTCTGAGCGTTGTATAGTTGAGTCCTTGGAAAAGGCTCTTTACTCACATTTTCTCACTATACTCTAGTGTAAAATGAGTACTGGAATGTGAACAGCATTGTCTCTGTCAAAAAAAAAATTGTAATATCGCCCAACAGGCGACATGTCTCGTTCTACACGTTAAATGTTGCTGTAGGCTTGGACCCCCTTGTAAAGCGCTTTGAGCACGTTAAGTGGATAAATGCTCAATGGTTAAAAACCATTTGATGGTGGCCTGGTCGATTCAAAGCGAGTGGACTGTCTTTTGGTTTAAAGCAACACAGGGCAGGTTGAGGACGTAACCAACACAGCACAAACTGATCACAATGTAGCAATGACTATCCCGCACAAATCTTTGGGCCTCTTTTTCGCTCACGAAGTGCCCGAATTCGCGTCAAAATATGGGATGAAGCCGTTTCGTATATGCTATTTTAAAAAATTAATTATGACGTTGTTTATCGATGAATATGACTGAAAGTTGGCACACAATTAGAAAAAAGGTCATTTTAGATTATGTCAAGCGACAAAACTCGTGCGATCACCAGAATACCGTTACAAATAGATTTTTACTCTTTGGAGTAAAATATTTCTAAAACTACCGGGCCTGGAGGTTTTGTCGCTGACTAGGTAATACATGGACATTTCTTCTTTTTGGTTGTAAAATTTCATATGAATATGACGAGTACTTTTCCCGTATTTTACAAAACACCATCTTAATTTGCTCTTCAAGTTTCAATCTTTTAATCCACTTATTACGCAAGATACAAACAAAGGTCGAAAAAAAAAGCCAAAAAAGCGTCCCATATTTTCGCGTTTTTTTCCTCTTCGCGGGTCATCCAAATAAATGACACCTTTGAAACTGCATAACTTGTTTATTTATGAATGGATTTTCAAAATTCAAAAACATTTTTACTCAGTGGAGATAGGGCTTTGATTTTAGACAAAAAATTTCCTCAAAAAGAGAAAAAAACATTTTTCATAGTCATTGCTACAAAATTGCAAAAGCTGGTCAAGCGTGTATCGCGATGACACAAGTGAAATCGATTCACAGACACAAGACTGTCGTGTCGTACCCTGGAAAAAAACATACATAGCTGCCAACTTTTCAAAATGCAAAAACGTATTATTATACGCGGTGCGGTGCGGCGCGGACGCCCAATTCATGTCTTAAAATGGCATATTTATTAATGTACTTCAGTACTAGAATGGTCAGAACTGTAATACTAAGAGAAATGCGGTGTACAGTGTACGGGGAAAAAAAGCTCCGAGACCATCTCTGGTGTTTTTGCGAAATGCGGGGTACGGTGTACGGCGAAAATTTTCTCCCAAGATAATTTTTATCAGATTTTCTTCTTTATTTTTTTCTGGATTTTTTTTTCTTTTTCTGGATTGGCCAAATCGTACTAAGTACGATATTATCGTACTGGTTGGCAGCTATGAACATATATTTGAAAAATTTGGCCAGAAAACTTGTCCTTCAAATATCGATTGATTTAAATAACCCTAATCTTGGCAAAAAAAACTCTCAAACCTGGGACTTTGCAAAGTTTTTGAGGGTCATTTAAATGCTATCATAGTCATCTTAATTAGATGTTAAAAACAACAGCCAGGGAATAAATGTCGTCTTGTAATTTGGAGGGAAATTAATCTTTAAATGTGGCCAATCAGCTGAGATAAAAGATGATTACAAACCAGATGTGAAGTGAGGTCCAAATTATTTCAAAGTTACAATTAACTGGATCAAAGAAATTCGATAACAACTAAAAAAACAAAAAAAAAAACAAACGTATTCTATAAGAATGAGTCAAATTAAAAAAAAATTGAAATGCAATTGGTATTTTCATGAATCATGAATCATTAATGAATCAAATGTGATTTGTGCAGCTATGTGGTCTCGCTTTCAGATCGGAAGGTCCTGGGTTCGAGCCTCTTTTCTGCACATAGTTGAGTCCTTGGAAAAGGCTCTTTAACTCACATCCTATCACCATACTCAGGTGTAAAATGAGTACCTGGCTTTTAACAGCGGTGTCTCTATCTTTATGTCTCGTTGTACATGTTATGTGTTGCTGTTGGTCAGGGACCCCTTGTAAAGCCCTTTGAGCTTACTTCTGACACAGTTCTCTGCTAAAGAAATAGGATTCAATAGTCATAACGTCACTTCGTTCCTAATGACGCATGGTAACTTAGTAACACTGGCTCTAAACTATCAGAACAATGGCGGTGCCCGTATGAAATATTTCTCCGGCGAGCATAAAAACGTATCCAGAGAAAAAAAAAAACACATAAATTTGATCATGTTTTGACTTTTACACATTCTGATCAAAAGGCATATGAAAAGGGAATGAAAAGTTCTAGCCAGCATGAAGAATAAAAAGTAATGATTTTCTTTGTTTAGAACCAAGATGGCCACCGTTGCCGGGCTGCGTGACATCAGACTACTGAATCCAATTAAAATATAAACATCATCTGTGTCTTGTAGTGTCACATGTAATATCAATGACCTTTCATCACAGCCTCAGATACACCAAATTCCAGATAGGAAAACAGGTGGCCAAAAAAAACAGTGATTGGGAAGCTGCCTCTCTTACGGCTGGCAAAAATTAATTTGGATTGTATCTGTATCAAATTAAGAAATTAAGGAGCAGGCACTGGTGTAAGATAATCAACTGAACAAACGTCTATGAAAGGTGCCAGACAAAGCAAGAAAGAAAAATATAAGAGGTCGACTGATTTTTGATGGTGAAATTAAAAAAAAAAAATTTTTCTTTCTTGCTTTGTCTGGCACCTTTCATACACGCTTGTTCAGTTATTTAATTTGTGATGTACTAGCTTCCTGTCCAAAGGGTAGCAAAAAATCCTTACTGTCGAAACCAGGTAACTCCTGCAGGTTGAGTCGTCTTATGTCTTCAGAGAACTCCTTTGATAATAAATAATATTGATGATAACACAACAATACAAAAAAAAAAAAAATAATAATAATTAAAAAATACGAGACCAAAGAGGATAATTAATGTATTACTACGTAATAGAAGTGATCAAAAGAGTGAAAAATGGAGAGGCTTTGCATGGGAACGATACACACAGACAATGGACATTTCGGGTACAAACCCTTCATCAGCAGAACAATACACAAATTAACGTGGAAAACAAATAAAATAAAATAAAATATTTTATTTTATTTGTTTTCCACGTTAATTTGTGTATTGCTGTTGTACTGACGAAGGGTTTGAACCCGAAACGTCCATTTGTCGGTATCATTCCCATACGATAGCCTCTCCATTTGTCACTCTTTCATTAGTATTTTCACGATCACAGGCTTCGGGCAGCCAGCCTCTACCGTTTTCTAATAGAAATGGTCCTTACATTGCTGATGATGAGGTGCATAATGGACTTCGGTACGAGGTCTCGTTGAGTCTTGTTGACGATTTTCAGGTAAGAGTCGACCAAGTTACGGATGGTTTCCACCTGTCTTTCTAGCTGGGGATCCATCGAGGCGTAGTCATCTTTGCTCTAAAAGATTCAAAGTTAAAATAATTTTAATTACCAAAAATTTTTTTTTTTTAAATTTTGTTTTTAAGAGTTTTACGGAGCTTGCAACACATTAATGTCATATCAGCGCCAGTAAAAAGTTCTAAAATTAAAATTGAAGCACACAAGAAAAGATAAGACAAAGGGGAATTGGTTCAAATAGGGAATAGATGTAGATTCCAAGAGCACACTGTCAGTGTATTTAGTTTGAGATCACCTAAAAGTCTCACCCAAACACCAGCACAAGATCCCACTAAGAGGAATACACTCAAATGTTTACAAATCATATGTTAAAAATGAAAAAAATAACAATACATAACAGAGAGCTATATAATCTTTCATTAAAAAAAACAAAACTGTAATAACGCTGAGAATACTCCAAACCCTAATAGGCGAAAATTTCACCGTGAGACAAAGATAACCCATTCCT
>NC_088368.1:44326992-44376992 GCF_034508935.2 Berghia stephanieae | reverse complement strand
TATCAAAGCCTGCTCTACTTTTATCCATTGACAAATCTTTGTCAAACATTGTTTTACAACTCTCACTTTTCACTGAATTTGTCAACTTTGTTGTATCAAAGCCTGCTCTACTTTTATCCACTGACAAATATTTATTTGCCAAACATTTTGTTTCTATCAAAGCCTGCTCTACTTTTATCCATTGACAAATCTTTGTCAAACATTTTGTTTGTACAAAAGCCTGTTCTACTTTTATCCATTGACAAATATTTGTCAAACATTTTGTTTGTATCAAAGCCTGCTCTACTTTTATCCACTGACAAATATTTGTCAAACATTTTGCTTGTACCAAAGCCTGCTCTACTTTTATCCATTGACAAATATTTGTCAAACCAAGTTTTTCCCTGTCTATATTCACCATCCATCTCTAATCCCACCCAACTTTTGCTTCTATAACTCAGACACACTGTTTTCTTCTTAGAATGATTTACCTCCCATTTCCCTACCTGAAAAATGTTCAACTTTATTCGTTTTTGTTTTTTTGTTTTGTTTTGTTTTGCTTTTAGTTTGACCCGATTCCAGCAATTCCTATGTTATATTTTGTACATTTCTTGGATACAATCGACACTTTCATAAATGGGTAAATAACGCAAGGCCATTTCCAATTTATTACAATAAGTTTAAACAAAACTAATAATAATAATAATAATAATAATAATGATAATAATAATAATAATAATAATAAATTTAATAATAATAATAATAATAATAATAATAATAATAATAATAATGATAATAATAATAATAATAATAATGATAATAATAATAATAATAATAATAATAATAATAATAATGATAATAATAATAATAATAATAATAATAATAATAATAATAATAATAATAAAAGAATAATAATAATAATAACAATAATATTAAAGAATAATATAATAATAATAATATATAAAATGTAATAATAAAAAATTAATTATACAATAATAAAATAATAATAATAATAATAAAATAATAATAATAATAATAATAATAATAATAATAATAATAATAATAATAATAATAATATAATAATAATAATAAAAAAAAATAATCAAACAAAACTCAGCTTCATCTATTAAATAATCACAAAAAACCCCAAAACTTAAAAAGATGATGTTGAGGAATAATAAAATAAAAATGAGGAGATGAAGAGAATGAGAGAAAGAGAGAAAAGAGGAGGAATAGAAGAAGAGAGAGGGGAGAGAGAGAGGAGAGAGAAGAGAGAGAGGAGAGAGAGAGAGAGAGAGAGAGAGAGAGAGAGAGAGAGAGAGAGAGAGAGAGAGAGAGAGAGAGAGAGAGATGAATTTGTATTGCATCATGCTTCCAGGCATAGCCAAGATTTTATAAATCAAAGAGTACTGTGAAAATAAAAAGAGAAATGAAGAATGAAGCAAAGGTCAAAGGTTGAAGTAAATCCTGCAAATCATAATCCAGCATGTGGTGAAGTGAAATTTTTTTTTTAAATTACAAACTTTTAATCATTCGTTTTAGGAAGTAACTTTTACTTCATAGATCGACAATATTGGGGTACCAACGTTTGTTGTTTTCAAAAACCTGATATCTCTTCAACCATCAATAAATTACATTTTTTAAAACATTTATTCTAATCTTTATCTAGGGTTAGAGCTCAGGTGGTCGCTGGTTCGGATAAGTAAGTAAGTATCTATTTTTTATTTTTTTTTGGCTAATTATCAAAGCAGGATAGATATGGAAATATCAAAAAGATTGGTTGTATATTCAAAGCCTATTCTACTTTTATCAAATGACAAAGGGACAAATTTGACATTTAAGTTTTTTGTTTGTTTTTAAGGGTTTTACTACAGCGCTTGCAAACCATATTTAGGTCATATCAGTATCAGCGCCAGGAAAAATGAAGAAAATGGAATAGTAAAAAGTTCTAGAATTACAATTAAAGCACCCAAGAAAAGGTAATTTGACATTTTTAAAAATAACAACAAAAAAAGACCTCCCCAAAAACCTGAAGATTGTTCTACAATATCTTTTACTTCTTCTCATGTAGGACAGACTTTCATCGTGTGTATCCTAGCAATGTCCGAAATGGTAACTCAATAATATCATACAGAAAAGCAACCTCTATCACTAATGACAGGGATTGGGGTATTGGTTAGAAATTATAGGAAAAATCTTCTACATTTGTCAAAGAATTGAGGTCATAAGTGTTTGGAAAGTGAGATATTAAATGATTGATCTTGCTTTTGATGTTTTTTTTTGTTTTTTTTGGGGGGGGGTTTGAAGGGGTTTTACGGCACTTGTTACACTTTTAGACTATTTCAGCATCAGTAAAAAGGGAGATAATTGGGGAAAAGTTGTTAGATGTGAAGTTAGAAAAGTGAGTGGATAGCTAGACAGTACAGTCACGCTCTCCCGGGCCAGGCAGAGTTGTCGTACTAGTAAGGTTAGGCTGAACTTTTCAAGTTCCAGCATCCCTCGGATATTCATATTGCCAAACCCCACCCCCAGATACGTCGCAACAGTGAATGCTTAATTATATCATCTTGTTAGTCGAGAGTCACTTGCGCTGTCTCAAAGAAAAATTCACACACACACACATGGACACACATCAATGTTAATGTTAAAAATTGAGATAAGCAATTTGTTAGCAACTACATTTCATCTGAGTTTATAATATAAAAAAAGTGATGTCGCTTTGCCACAGATAAATCACCATTACAGAATAAATACATTAGTCGAATTATTAATATTAATCACTAGTCAAATCATTAATATTAATCAAGTATTTTTGTCCAAATGAAGAAGCCACTGAGGGTGTGGATGAGAGGCAGTGAGTTGATAGATTATAGGTATAGCAGTAATAGTATGGCCTTCAATGCTGGCTCAACATTATCATGACTCACCCTTTTCGTGATTCGAATTTCACCAAAAAAAAAAAAAAAAATCTTTCTTCTACATTTCTAATAATAATTTAAAAAAAAAATTGAATAGAATTTTCCACTTCCCAAATTGTCGGTGATTCAGGGATCATTTAACTTTTCCTCAACACAAGATAAGATATATCAAATATCAAATCATTGAATACAATACAAATCGGCATAACCCAGCCTTTCAAATTACATACACAGGCAAACATGTGCACTTAACATATACACCCATGTAGACCAAATACAACAGAAACATTAAAAGTTTCTAAACCCCATAATCTCTTTTAGAATCAAACAAAACAAATAAAACTCGCCTTCTCCAAAAGAAATATATCTACCCCCCCCCCCCCCCCCCAAAAAAAAAAAAAAACACACAAAAAAAAACAACCAAACAAACAAAAAAACAAAAAAAAACAAACAGAAAAAAAAAACAAAACAAAACAAAAAAAAAACCCAACAAAAAATAAAATATAACAGAAAATCTCAAAAGCAGAAAATAATAATAATAATAAACTTCAATCAATGAACAATTATCTTTATGAACTTTAATTGACCCCAGTATTATAGATTTCTTCGTTTTTGCTTGAATTTCTTTTTCTTTTTTTCTTTCTTTTTCAAAAAAAATTCTTTCCTTTTTCTTAATGAATGTCACAATAATTTTGTAATTTTGAATTTTAAAAATGTGTACTTTTCTGATGTAAAAAAAAAGCAGTGCACCAAATTTTCAAAATGACTCCCCTTTTAAAATTGTTTGACATCTGTATTCCCTAAGCTGTAGATTAGACCTCCCACCCCTGACGATCATCCGCATTGCAATATTTAACCATTTACAAGCGAGGTTAGCTCTTTATTCCCCATCTCATATCCTAATGTTGTATTTTCACCAAATCAGCAGTAAGAACTGTATGGCTAAAGAGATTCATGAATGTCAAGGTCACGACCCGCTTAATGCTCCCTTGGCGAAAACAGAAAAAAAGATGAGCTGTTATAATACAGATTGATCTATCATTAATTAACGGGAGAAAAAAAAAAAAAGTGGCGGTCTTCAAAGGGTTAAACCACCAATTATAATTTTTTTAATGGCAAACGAATCATTGTGTAGTAAAACCAAAAAGGGTTAAGTCAAGACAACCTTGAGAGACCTGCACCGATGGCGCGGTACTAAATACTACTCTACTCACTGTGATCTTGATGACCGTGACGCGTCGGTTAAACTTTAGAAAATGGATGTAACATACATAGAACACGTCAGTTAAAACTTACAGAACACATGGCATTATTAATTAGGATGATGGACAATTTATTAGTGGCTATCATTATGATGGTTTACAGACCTGCCTACTTGTATGAAACAATTTGTAACCAATTACAAAATTTTGGCTCCATTTTCAGAACTTCTTGAACATTTTTTTAATGTCAATAACAATAAAACTAACTGGAAGATAAAATTTGATGCCAGACTACATAATCTTCTACGATTTTGAACGTGTTATTTAACTCACTCAATCCTAGAGATTTTTGGCTACTTTTCAAAATTGGAAAAAAAATGTATTAAAAATGAGCATGTACATGGATAGGTTTATTCAACTATCATTAACATGCAAAAACTAAAAACATTAGCTTTGATACCACGCCTATAATTTGTCTCATAACAATGTAATAAATAGGCATAGGGTAAAAGTAACCTGGGGTAAACTACGGATATAGTCGGTGTTAGGGTTGAGTGGGTTAATCCTTGTGATGGTAAATTGTTTATTATCAAAGCTAAATATAGCGACTACCTTTTGTTTTTTTATCTCCTTAAAAAAATGACGAATTTTTAAATTTTCAAGTTGGCAGGTCTGTGGTTAGGACAGACAGAATGACCATGAAGGAATAAACATGACATGATATCGGCATTCATTATTATTATTATTATAGATACTCCAGTTCAAAATTAAAGCCACACCTTGTTTTATATATCAATTGCTATTTTTAGGGAAGGCTAGGGGAGGGGGTATAAGAAGATACATATATTATATATATATATATATATATATATATATATATATATATATATATATATATATATATATATATATATATATATATATATATATATTTTATATATATATATATATATATTTATTTATTCCTGAAGAGAGCGAATGCTCGAAACAATATTGTAGGAGTAGATCATGATCATAATTATACTTGAAATATTTTATGTATTTATTTATCTATTCTCACCTCAATGTTTGATGCTACCCAAAATGGTTTATATGATTTTTAATTCCAAATCATATCAATTTATCTATGTATGCCTGTGCGTATGATCTTTTAAAAAAAATAATTTCTTATTTCAACTGATACTACAGGAACAGGGCATTTGGTATTGCTTTATTATCCCACACTTATTGTGTTTGCACATTTTTATCAAACTAAAGGAAAAACCGTCTAGATTTTGAAAACATTTCGAGTCTATCATTATTTTCTTTAACAGCAAATAAAATGACAAAATAAAAAAGTGAGTGTAAACTTTAATTGTGAACAGGAGTGACTAAATCATACATTATTCAATACAAGTATCAAAATCTAAAAGCCTTCGGCCTTTGACCCCCTGCATGTCATTGAGATGACTTGTATCAACACATACAAATTTTTAAAAAATTAACATTCAAGTACAACTTTTTAGAAAAATCTTCAAATGCTAATTTAAAAAAAAACATCATAATATATGACTTTTCCAAAATGCATAATTGTATAATATTTGTCGAAAATCTGTCATAAACATACGTTCTATGTCAAAATGTCATTTATAAAACTAATAATAACAAGAAGTATCTTAGCTAAAAATTTGTGATTACTCTTTGAAATGCTTTTAGCTCTTGTCTATTCTTGCAGTCTATGAAAATGAATAAATAAAATAGATAAAATCTAACCATTGGTGAAAATCTAGAGGATGCTAGGTAAGACATTTTAATCCCCTTAAAATAATAAAATTGCAAAGATGAGCAAGAAAACAAAACAAGACAAAAACAAGCATGAAAAGCAGCAGCCAATTTGTGGAGAAAAGTGTTTTAAAAAATATTTTGCAGGATTAAAAAAAACCCAAACAAACAAATAAATAAATAAATAGCCTAGGGGTTGAAGCGTAGCCATCGTATAGTTATAGCCTGACACTGACCAAAAAAATGATGTCAAAAGACAAGTCTTTGGCCACAAAAGAAAACAAATCGTGAGCTGTATTCAATAGTTCAACTAATGGGAGAGCACTTGTTTCCTACTAACGACAACTCATTCGGCGCTACACAAACCTAAAACATGACGTCAAACTATAAGTCCTAGAAGGTTCTAGTATCAGGCTATAAGTTAACGATGGCTGCGGTTGAAGTAAGGGTTAGGACAGGAGAAACACGATTTGGTCTACTTCCAAAGTGTCCTTATACGTGACCCTTCGCCTCAAAACGGTATTAAGTCGGGTTGGTGAAGATGTTGAAAATTGAATTTATAGCCAGAAATATCAGACTTGTGTTGAGTTTGTATGTTTTATTGAGGAGATTGGATACCATATTTTAGGGTGCTAATGCCAACAATTTATATTTTTGACAAGTTTTAACATAAAATTCAGCTTTTAAGCATATGGTGCATTCCGACATAATACCGTTTTGAGACGAAGGGTCACATATCTGAAAAGAATTTGGAATATTTGGGACGTAGCACTAACATTGTGATGTGGTCTGTCAACTGCCCCCCCCCCCCCCCCCCCCCCCCCCCCTGAGAGAGAGAGAGAGAGAGAGAGAGAGAGAGAGAGAGAGAGAGAGAGGAGAGAGAGAGAGAGAGAGAGAGAGAGAGAGAGAGAGAGAGAGAGAGAGAGAGAGAGGTGGGTCAGAGGGAGGAATGCTGTGTACATCAATGGATTGTGAGAGGACAGGCCCAGTATAATGTATTGATAGGCGGAGAGACTGGACAGAATGTGTACAGTTCTTGTAACTTGCAGAGCTGCCAACACCAAATGAAGAAAAGGTGTAATTTTGACTGAAAAGAAAAGAGTTGTAATTTTGACTGAAAAAAGTTGTAATTTTGACTGAAAAGAGTTGTAATTTTGACTGAAAAGAGTTGTAATTTTGACTGAAAAGAGTTGTAATTTTGACTGAAAAGAGTTGTAATTTTGATTGAAAAGAGTTGTCATTTTGACTGAAAAGAGTTGTAATTTTGAAGGAAAAATTTGTAATTCATTTTCAAAATAAAGGCTTGTTCATAAACATAATATATCACCACAATCTTCTACAATCGCTATTGGAAGATTCCTCTCCACAATAAATTTGGTATAGGCTACATATGCCCAAATAATACTTCTGGTTTAGGCTTCAGAAAACAAGATAAGCTGGAAGTGAATGATGAAAATGCAGATTTCTCAATGAGACAAGATTCCGCATGAAGAAAAAAATTACTTAAAACTCCCAAACAGCCTTGATGATGACAAAATGGCGTAATGTGGACAAAAATAAAAGCATGCAAGCGTTTTAAAATTTGATTAAAAAAAAAGCGTAATAAAATAATACGGCTTTTTGGCGTATAGCTGGCAGCTCTGTATACATATAAATTCGTAATCAGTGTTAAATCTCAATGTATCAAACATGTTTAGTTATGTACTGATGTTAAGTTATGTACATTGGGACTGAGTAACGTTTTTTTTTATTTTTGATGACCATATCATTATCATATTCACACATCAATGTTAAATCTCAATGTATCAAACATGTTTAGTTATGTACTGATGGCTGTAAATTGTCATGGAGTAACTTATTTTTGGGATGACGATATCGTTATAATAATATTCACACATTTATACGCTTATTATATTACTATTTGAGCATTTCTCTTTATATAAAATTACACGAACATTTCCACTTGAGGACAATACAGATTTATCATCATTACATTATCATGTTACCATTTTTTTTCTTTATTTTTCTTTTAAAAAGACGTTTTAAATCTATAGTTATATAAAAATAATTTTTTTTTTTTTTTTAAAAGCTGGAAATCATTTTATCGTTCTCAATTCCATGTTTTCTTAATTTTCCCTTGAATTGTGTTATGTTGAGCTACGAGTGAAGCATTAAGACGGTGTGTTATGAAAGAAGGTGTGTTATGAAAGAAGGTGTGTTATGAAAGAAGGTGTGTTATGAAAGAAGGTGTGTTATGAAAGAAGGTGTGTTATGAAAGAAGGTGTGTTATGAAAGAAGGTGTGTTATGAAAGAAGGTGTGTTATGAAAGAAGGTGTGTTATGAAAGACGGTGTGTTATGAAAGAAGGTGTGTTATGAAAGAAGGTGTGTTATGAAAGAAGGTGTGTTATGAAAGAAGGTGTGTTATGAAGAAGGTGTGTTATGAAAGAAGGTGTGTTATGAAAGACGGTGTGTTATGAAAGAAGGTGTGTTATGAAAGAAGGTGTGTTATGAAAGAAGGTGTGTTATGAAAGAAGGTGTGTTATGAAAGAAGGTGTGTTATGAAAGAAGGTGTGTTATGAAAGAAGGTGTGTTATGAAAGAAGGTGTGTTATGAAAAGGCACAATAAGAATTGATACAAAAAGAAAAAAAGGATGAAAACACATACTTGGAAATAAACATTGGAAAAAAAACAAACCCCACAGCATTCCCCAAAAAAGGATGAAAACACATACTTGGAAATAAACATTGGAAAAAAAAAACCCCACAGCATTCCCCATAAAGAAATCAATAATGTGCTAAGCTACCTTCTAACCAATAACTAATTTTTAAACAATTTTCAAAACCCAAAAAAAGGGAAGGAATTACCCCCCTTCACCCCCGTTCCCTTCCCCCCCACTGCCCAAATCAAAAATGTTGTAAAATGACAAAACCACACTTGACACTGTGGCCACAAAACCTTTATCTCGTATACCAAATTAAAAAGATGACTCAAACTTGTCACATGTTAAACGTGTTAGCTAAATGTGGTCTCTAGTGGTATGACACTCACTTTCGGATCAGAAGATCCTGGGTTCGAGCCTCGCTAACTCGGCACATAGTTGATCCTTTGGAAAAGGCTCTTTACTCACATTCTCTCACCGTACTCAAGAGTAAAATGAGTACCTGGCTATAACAGCATTGTCCTTGTTGAAAAAAAAATTGTAATATCGCCTAACAGTCGTCATGTCTCGTTCTACATGTTACGTGTTGCTATTGGTCAAAGACCCTTTGTAAGGCGCTTTGAGCACGTTTAGTGGATATTACGCTATATAAAAGCTCAAGTTTTTTTTTTTTTTGTTAAACACAAGACTTCTATTTAAAAACAAGAAAAAGGAAAAGTTGGCCTTAGTGAAAAAAAAAAGTGTAGTAATGCCATTGTAGAATATTCTCAGTCTACGTTTGTAGAAGTAGAATAGTCTCAGTCTACGTTTGTAGAAGTAAAATAGTCTCAGTCTACGTTTGTAGAAGTAGAATAGTCTCAGTCTACGTTTGTAGAAGTAGAATAGTCTCAGTCTACGTTTGTAGAAGTAGAATAGTCTCAGTCTACGTTTGTAGAAGTAGAATAGTCTCAGTCTACATTTGTAGAAGTAGAATAGTCTCAGTCTACGTTTGTAGAAGTAGAATAGTCTCAGTCTACGTTTGTAGAAGTAGAATAGTCTCAGTCTACGTTTGTAGAAGTAGAATAGTCTCAGTCTACGTTGTAGAAGTAGAATAGTCTCAGTCTACGTTTGTAGAAGTAGAATAGTCTCAGTCTACGTTTGTAGAAGTAGAATAGTCTCAGTCTACGTTTGTAGAAGTAGAATAGTCTCAGTCTACGTTTGTAGAAGTAGAATAGTCTCAGTCTACGTTTGTAGAAGTAGAATAGTCTCAGTCTACGTTTGTAGAAGTAGAATAGTCTCAGTCTATGTTTGTAAGTCCAGTAGTTGTAATAGTTCTCAGTCTACGTTTGTAGAAGTAGAATTCTCAGTCTACGTTTGTAGAAGTAGAATAGTCTCAGTCTACGTTTGTAGAATAGAATAGTCTCAGTCTACGTTTAAGTAGAAGTAGAATATTCTCAGTCTACGTTTGTAGAAGTAGAATAGTCTCAGTCTACGTTTGTAGAAGTAGAATAGTCTCAGTCTACGTTTGTAGAAGTAGAATAGTCTCAGTCTACGTTGTAGAAGTAGAATAGTCTCAGTCTACGTTTGTAGAAGTAAAATAGTCTCAGTCTACGTTTGTAGAAGTAGAATAGTCTCAGTCTACGTTATAACAAAAGGCATATCAGATTAATTTAAACAATGGGCTTCTGTCAAAAAAAAAAAAAAATAAAATAAAAAAGGTAAACTACATAAACAATCATTTCAATACCGTTCATTCTCATAAAGGCATTATGGGATTAATTAGAATTTGTCAATGGGAATCAGACAGTGAAAAACTGTCAGTTCGTCGAATTTAATTTCTGTTTGGGGTACAAACAAAAAGGAGTTGGTGGGGGGAAGAGGAAGAAATTGGAATCTTCTTTGGGTCCAAACAAAAAGGAGTTGGTGGGGGGAAGAGGAAGAAATTGGAATCTTCTTTGACGCCAACCTGAAGCCTCGAGTTATAACGTGTACTTTTATATAAAAATATTTGAAGGGATTCACAACAAATTTCTTTCAAATAGCTAGAGATGAGGAACTTTTGTACGATGAGTAATTTGAAAGCAAACATATTGATTTGATTTTATCATAAACATGTTTATAGTTATTTATGTTTTATATACGCTTGGTAAACTCATACACATTATTTATCGTTGAGTTTGTCTTTGTATTCCAAAAGGCATAAAGTTGTGAACCCTTTCAGATAAAAATAAGTCAAACTAAAGATAAAAAGAAAAAGGTTGACAAATAATGATAGATTGATTTAACCACAACAAATACCCTCCATTTTCAACAAGTTCAGTTGTAGGTTTTTTATATATCTTTCATTCGTGTATACCTGTGACAAATGAATGGATAAATGGGGCCAAATTGCTTTGCTTTGCATATTGGACAAAACTTGTCAATCGGTGCCACAAACACGCCGCACGGACAGACACAGACAAAACCTTCAAACTTGATTATATTGAAATGGGTTATTCTTGTTGTGATTGCATCACCTACTTTAATGTCACTGATAAAGTTATAATACAGTACAAAGCTGTTTACGGAAGTGTGTTTTTATACATAGCAACTTAGTGGTCATTTTTAAATTATCTGTATCTGTATCTGTATGGTTGGCGCTGAAGAAACCAATGGTCTGGTTGTATTTCAGCGGCATCTTCATTGGGCACTGACCCATGTCAGTCGGGCCTTGAAATCGTTTAGGTGTGGTGCCATGATGACCAGTTCATCCAGCCCATTCCACTCCGAGATAGTTATAAAATCTAATTTAATAAATTTCCCATCCTAAAAGTGTGATCAATTGTGAACAGCACTAGTTTTGAGGATTCATAATTTGGTAGACATTATTCAAGTCTCATAGAAATAAAAATCTCACAGTTCCATTTAACAAGACTACATACAAATGGCCCTATCCATGGCACCTCCCAACCACTTATTTCAGCTACGAGTTGACAACCTCTCCTGTCAATGACAGATCACAAATTTTTAAAATTAAAAAATTTAAAAATGGTTAAATCCTGTTTTTAAAAAAAGATGATTTATACAGAGACTAACTAAACTCAGGGTATTTAACCTTTCACCTTTACCAGGACCTGTCAAGTACAACAAAAATTTCGTAGAATTAAGAATTTTTGGCTCCAACTACAGAACTGCTTTCACCTCTTTGACTCAATAATTCTTGTTGGAAAGTAAATTTTAGTTCCTTTATTCCTTTCAATGGACTTTGGAGCATTTTTGGATCAGACTGAGGACAATTAATTTATTTCTAAAGATATTTAAGGTGACTTTTCTTTTTTTATTATGTTTTTTTTTTCCCTTGGAAGCTACGAATTTTTTTTTAAATTTCGAGTTGGCAGCTTTGCCTTTATGGAGTGGAATGAAACTTGGTAGAAACCATTTTTCACAAAACAGTCCATTCTCTTAGCAATCAGCTTGTACTGTATTATAAAATTATGCTTAACTCACTCAATCCTAGAGAGTTTTGCTACTTTTCAAAATTGAAAAAAAAAAAAAAAGTACTAAAAATGAGCATGTACATAGATAGATAGTTTTATTCAATTACCATTACCATGTAAAAACTATAAAACATTAGCTTTGATACTACGCCTAAATTTTGTCTCAGAAAAGTGTACTAAATAGAAACTAGAGGTGCCTAAATGAGCCAGTAAAATGGAGAGAAAAATAAAATGAGTAGCTGTGACTCATATATAAGGGAACAACACAAAACAAACAACGTTTCGGCCCGATTTGTTGTTCCCTTATAGATAGAATGCGCTTGGCCAATGAGTCACAACATTGCCATCCGGAAGTATAACGGACCAACACACAAACACTGTATAACCATGAACTTTTATAGTCTGGTTAATACAGTTTAGTGAGAACAACTCACAAACGCGGATGGCAAAAACAATAACAAAGGCCTGAGTGACGTCATCTGCATACTATCTATATATGAGTCATATCTACTCACTGTATTTTTCGTCTCCATGTAATAAATAGGCATGGGGTAAAAGTAACCCCAGGTAAACTACGGATTTTGTCGATCGATTAGTGTTAGGGTTGAGTGAGTTAAGTCAATGATGAGGGTAGTACATACGAAGGAGTGAGTGAGTGTTTATTATTTAGTGACAAACATGGCGTGCCAACCGACGTACCTGGACGAGGGATTGAACAAAGCAAACATGTGCTTGGATGCGAACAGACCTCCTTCTATATCTCTCACTTGTAAGCCCTCCAAAGGCAACATGTAACGCTTCTCTCTTTCCTACAACACACATCACCGCCGCGTCATGTTGATGATAACGATGATAATGGTTACAATGATGAAAGCGACGATAATGGTGGTGGGGGGTGGGGAAAACAAGATTCCACATATGTGACCCATCGTCTGAAAATGGTATTATGTCAGATTGAACCATATGCTTAAAAGCCGAATTTAAATTTAATGTTAAACTGGTCAAAAATATAAATTGTTGGAACTAGCACCCTAAAATATCGGTGCCATTCTCCTCAATAAATCGTATATATAAACTCAACACAAGTCTGATATGTCTGGCTATAAATTTTCAACATATTGACCAACCCGACTTAATACCGTTTGAGACGAAGGGTAACATATTGTTTGGGGTTTCGGGAGGAGTTTTTGGGTGCAAGGTCAGGGACGACCAAATACGTCAGGATTTAGTTGATGAAGAATGCAGATGTGCTAGGTATATTCATGCAAGCCAGACAGGATACGGGAAAACAGCGGAGAGAGAGAGAGAGAGAGAGAGAGAGAGAGAGAGAGAGAGAGAGAGAGAGAGAGAGAGAGAGAGAGAGAGAGAGAGAACAATCTTCTGTTCTTTGTAATGGTGATAATAATGATGATGATGAAGATGATGATAATATACTACCAATAATAACAACAACAATTGTAATGTAGACCTAAACAATAACAGAATCACATTCAATCTAAATCCATGCAATGAATACAATCATGCATAAATAACAAACAATACCCCTAAGCCATTCCCCTCCTACTTCCATCCCCCCCCCCCCCTTCCCATCCACATCCCCCCAATTATCCCAACTATTTCATTCCAAAAAGCGTGCCTAATTTCTAACTTCGGACTGTCAATGTTAGTCTCTGTCTATGTAAAAAGTTGGAACAAAAAATTGCTAATCTGTAAACGTCAAAAACTTTCAAGTATTAGCGAGGAAAGCAAAGAGGTCTGCGATGCGTGTCTCATCTTACAATGGTTAAAACTTTACTCGTTACGGAGACAACATCTGGGGAAGAAAAGCTACATTATTTCCTAGGGATATCAATAATACATGATAAAAATGTTTTTCAGCAGGGAGACAAATGCATAAAATATATATAGTATTCATGATGGGTGCATGTGAGTTGAATTTTACTCATATATATATGTATATATATATATATATATATATATATATATATATATATATATATATATATATATATATATATATTATATATATAAATGACTGAAATATAAAATCACATTCTGAGATTCAAGTGAAAACAAAGAACAAAGAAAAACAAAACAAAAACAAGAACACCAGATCAAAATTAGTGACAAAATCATCATCAGCATCGCAATCATCAATGCCATCAACGAAAAAGTCATGCGATCAGTAATTTAAAACAAAAAACAAAAAAAAACATACAACAATCATGCCATACATAAACAGACATGAACTGTCGGTAAATAGCAATTGTAATGACAAGTCTATATATCATTCCCAGCATGCACCAGGCATTAGATAACAATCAACCCAATACACATATATTATTATATGTACTTCGTTACACCCGACAATGACCACGATAAGGTTAAAAAAAAAAATAAAAAAAAAATAAATAAATAAAATAAAAAAGAATACTCAAAATGAAATCTTTTGGGGGTTTCTAACTAATCTTATTGCCTTCAAAATTTAAAATGATGTAAAATTGATAACTGACATAGAAACACCGCGAGCTGCTTCATCTGTCACTAGTCACAAGTACAATGTAAATAGGTCAATTTTGGCTTTTGCTGGCATCTTGTTTAACTATGTCAAACTTCACACCCACCTGCACATTGTGTAATTTATAAACAAACAAAATTTAAAAAAAAAATCCTTCAGAGCCAATTCGGCCCATGGAGCCGAAGTTTATCTCAAGTTTCTGAAGCATGAAATGGATAATAACAATTGCTTGCCATCCTTTAGATAGGATGCTGGGTGGACAGGGGGAGGATCAGAGAAAAACCTTGACTGCACCCGGGATGGATCTAGATCAATTTGATTATCAAACGAGTGTACTATCAATTGAGCTTTCGAGATCCCGCAATAGAAAAGACACAAGGCAAATGTGTGATTGTGTGTGTTGTTTTTCTTAAACAATTGATTTGTAGTGTGTTGTAATCTAAAGAGATGTAAACATTTGCTATTGTTTTCAACTTATGTGATAGGGTAGTTCAACTCCGAACACGAAACGAAACGGTCTTTGAAGCCGGAGATGACCTGACATCATGGATCGACAAACATAATTTGGAGGTGTAGCCGTACGCTACAACTAACTCCAAACCAATAGTAGTCACAAAACCCTTCCTTCAATCGAAGTAGTAGACTAAAATTGGAAATTCTTTTTCTTCTTCATTATTACAAGTATCTACAGAGAGAATAACAGACAACAGTCTTCATATCTACAGAGAGAATAACAGACAACAGTCTTCATATAACGACATTATCAAGTTGCCTTCAAAGCACAAACAATACCAATGTTAATGACTAAACACAATAATTTTAAAAAACAACAAACAAACAAAAAACAAAATAAAACAAACAAAAAGAAACAACAATGATATTGAAAGCCTTTGACAAAAAAAAACCAACAAAAAAAAAAGCAATAATGATTCGATGCGATTTTATAGTGAAACGTGGGACTAAGGAAAGGAAGGGAATGGAATGCAAACAATCAACGATAAAACGGGTGCAAAGCATAACGAAGCAGTGAAATGGCAAGTAAATTATAACTCTAGGGGCCAAAAAAAAACCCATGTCATTATGTCGTCCTTACCACAGCCAAGACAAGGAGAGATGTGACATTATGTGAGAAAAAGAGAATATACCAACCGACCGACTGACCTATGACACTCATGTTTGTGTTGGGGAAAATCAAAAGTGTCTAAAAATGCTGCAAACCTTGAAAAAACTACAAAAGTAAAAAAATAAAACAATTGGTATGACATATTTAACTCTCTCCTTACCGATCATTTTCAGTAATTTCCCAAAATGGCAGGCTTTCCCAGCAGAACACATTGATTCTTTAAAACTCAAACAAGCTCTCTACAAGACAACTTTATGTTACTATTAATTAAACAAAAATCATTCTTCAAAGTTTGTGATGTACGGAATAAATCTGAATAAGAAAAATGTAAATTGTGTCTTAACAAATGTGACGATTTTGCTGTAGGTGGTAAGGAGAGAGGGTTAAACAAAAACAAAAAATTTATCTCAATTTCCAATTAAATAAATCTGTCGTTCACGGCAATCTCTTTTGGCCTTCGCCCTTTTCAGTTTACTCTTGATGCACTGTTAAGATGTTCCTTTTGATAAAATCTAACAGCACCCCCAGAGTAAACTTAAAACAACTAAAGAGATTGCCTTGAATAAAAGACCTGTTTAATCGGAAATTAAGATCATTTTTTATTTGTTCAAACGTCACATACCAAATGCTTTGTTCATTTGACTTAAGTAGTTTTATAAGATTTTTTTTTTTGCCACACTTTTATACAATTTTGGTCAATTCAATGAAGAAAAAAAGACTGGATATTAAAAAGAATTAGTCAAGCTGTGTCCAAGCACATAAAAAAAAAAAAAAAAAAAATAAAGAAAGAAAGAAAGAAAAAAAAAAAAGAAAGAAATATATAAGAAAAAAACAACAAAAAAAAAAACAACAAATAAATAAAATAAAGACATGAAGCTTGGTTCAAACAGATGACAGAAGTAGACGTCAAGAAACAATTCATCCCAGTCTTAGGCCATTTTAAAGGTCATATCAAATAATAGAATGAGTACTTTTCATGGGTTTGTAACAAATACAAAACGGTAGATGAACAATGGAAATGAAGAACAGAATCCACGGGAATTGCATCCATCTACGCTCCAGCCCATTGTCAGACACTGCATTTTATTCTTCCTTTTTTCTTGTGAAAGATTATTAATTTACTTAATCGGACAAAACTGTTGATTTTATTTGACATCAGCTGCTCGATGGACTATCATCGGCATTCTGTCTGTGGAAAGGATATTGGGTAATTTGAAACAGTAACTAGTGGCCACTAGAGTCAAGAGTTAAATACAGCAAAAATAAAAGCACCAAAAAAAGCAAAGACAAGCAACCGCATTTCATTTCATTCCGCCAACAGCCAGGAAACGTGTCAGAAAATTAATAAAAGTTGGCAGACATCCATCCATCACCTTAACAAATTTCAGTCAAGATCTATCTTTTCACCAATGGACTTTGAAATATTCGTTAAACATTACCTTAATATATAGAAAAAAAATTCTATCAACTTCTACAAGTGGAATTTAACCTATCATATAACAATAAAAGCATTGTAATACAAAACAAAAATTCGGAACGATTAACACGAAATGTAAAAAAATAGCTTCATAAGGTTACAAGAAGAAAGAAAAAAAAATATGATGACCGAGTAAAATATTTTTTCCAGATTTTTTGCTTGTTTTCAAGGTTTTGATTACTATTACAGACACAAGTAGGGTGGGGGTGGGGGGTGGGGAGTTGTTTTGTGATTATCGATAACTGATATAAGGGAATGAGTCAGAAGAGGAGGTAGAGGAAATATTTGGGACATTCAAGAGTGCCGTATTCAAACAAAATCACATTTTGTATTTGTTAAGGTTGTAAAACGTCTTCAAATAGCAGTTTGTTTATATTACGATGACTGTCAACTCATCAAAAAGGCTTAAACCTGAGACTTCCTTATACTTATACGTCTTGGGGTTTTCAGACTTTTGGACAAGTTAGGGTTCATCATCTGAACTGATCCAAATATTTGAAGTAAAAAGTTGTTATGGTAGCCTAACACGATACAAAATCTGTTTGTGTTGGAATACAGTGGAAAAAAGGTGGTGGGTGGGTGGGGGAATGTGTTGGGCTGTACCTGGTCTCAGAGTTAAATATTGCAAAACCGTATTTCTTGGACATGAACCCTGCCTCCAAATCTCGGAGTCTGAGATTGTCTAGGACTAGCATATACTTCTTATCTCTCTCCTGGAATGAAAATGGGGTTAGAATGACTTCCTTTAGTTTGGATGATTTACATTTCTTTTGATTAAATCATGTTTTATGGCAATGGAAAAGTGTTTAATTCATGACGACGATACGGGAGACACCCATGGAAACGACGAGGCCAGCCACACGGATTTTCTGTGGGTTTTTTTTTTTTCTTCAAAACATGGCACCTGAGATCATGGTAGTCAGTGGGGTTACATTCTCATTTTTTTTTAATAAGAAAGAACCGAAATGGTGATTGGTCCGAGTACCTAACATATCACATCATCTGGTGTGGAAGATGTTGACGTTTGAAGTATTCACAATCAACTATGAATAAATAATGCTACAATTGACACTCGTGTTGTGAATCAATACAGTATATAATAGAAATTAAATGAGACAATCAAACATCAGATTTAAAATGAAATCATGAATTAAAATCAAAATATGAGCCAGCAAAAGAAAATATTTAAAAATAAAAAAAAATATTAAAAGAAAATAGAGAGAGAGAGAGAGAGAAAAAATAATAAAAAAAGAATAGCAAAACCCAAGAGTTAAACAAACACAATTATAAATAATTAACAAAATAATAACAGATAAATAACACACGTCACGTATAGACAAAATACGCACACATAGGAAATGCAAAAACACTACTGACATTCACTATACTGAATAAAAAACAACAGGGGGGTGGGGGGGGGGGGGGGAATGGATGTGGCATGAATGAGACAAGATGGATGGTATGACGTCATCATAATAGGTGGTGAAATGACAAAAAGGAGAGGAGGACAAATATGTTGTGTTTTTTTTTTTTTTAATAAACATCCAACAAAACTATAGAGAACAAGAGACACAGACATGCAATGTGTGTGGTCACCACAGTTTTCTACAAAAGCATTTATCATTGGATATATTTATTACCAAAAACTATGTTTAAAAAAAAAAGAAAGATAATAAATAGAGATAAGAGCTGTTTTTGATGTTACCAAATGTCCAGACAATGCCAGTTGAACAATTCATAAATGTCAGCCCCAAATACGACTTTAAATGTCCTACAATAAAAGTCCTTTTCTACCTTGATCTACTTGAACCAAACTACTTTTTTAAACGACCGAGACACGATTTGAATTAATTTGTGAAACTTTTTCTTTGCTTCTGGTATTTTCTTTCAATGCATTGCCTACAACAAATTCATTTACCTATGATAATAAATTTCTGTCATGCAAACAAACATCCAGCCATTCAAAAATATTACGTTTAAAAAAAAAAAAATCTATTTTTATAACATTGAAAATATTTAAAGAGATTTTCAAATAAATTTTTTTAAAACACTGAGAGTAAATGAAAAGATGCGAAAGATGATGACATAGTCTGTACTACCATAATTTTCCAAAACGCTTTTTTCATTTTGGACAGATAACTTTCACTTTGAATATTTATCGATCAAGATGAAGACTGGAACCAACTTAATCGATCAATTATTTAAAGTGAATGTTTTCTGGTCGAAATGAAAAAGAAGTACTGCAGTGAATTTACTAACTTAGAGTCATAGTTGAAGAGAGCAAAGGTTGGATGACGTGAGAATATGCCAGACTCTAAGTCTCGGATTTTGAGACCTTCAAGGGACAGCATGTACTTCTTGTCTTTCTCCTAGTGGATGGAAACAATGAGGAAAGGGGAAAAGAAAGGAGAGATAAGAAAGAAGAACATGATGATCGCATATGGGCATTTGACATGAGCTGACATCAAAGAAACAAAGACAAGACTTTTGTATCGGAGGGGTTCCTTTTAACAATGGAGTGTTTGACACATATCACAAACTGCTGGTCCCTTTAGATCAAATAACTCTTTGCACATATACAAACACAGTGGCTCAAAACCGATAACAAGAACAACAAATCGAAGACATTCAATCCTTGTTCATGTCAGAGTTAAACGAGAAATATCTAAAAATCAAAAGGAGAATCCATCAAATCTTGAACTGAAAAGAAAATGACAAGATTATTATTATTATTACTATTATTATAACATAACAATTCCATCATATCAGTGTATCGTATCACTCAAATAGAAACCAATTTCAGAACAGTGAATGGAGCAGGCACTTATCTTGATAATAACAAGAAATGAAGAGAGTAGAAAAGTGCCAGAAGATATCAAATTGAGAAATTAAAGAGCAGGCACCAGTGTAAGATAAAGAACTGAACAAATGTGTATGCAAGGTGTCAGACAAAGCAAGAAAGAAAAATACAAAAAAAAAAAAAATCTCAACGAGATCGACTGATTTTTTTGGGGGATGTTTTTTTGTCCTCGTATTTTTCTTTTTTCTTTGTCTGACACCTTTCATACACATTTGTTCATTTTTTTTTTGCCAGAAGATAATAGAGAGAATAAAAACTTTGCTGCGATGGAGGTTCAAACCCACAAACTTACTATAACGACAACTCAGCCTGTTCGCGAGAGGGACACCCTGCAATCTACGCCGATTCGTGGGTTCGAACAGCCATCGCCACATAGTTTTTATTCTCTATTGTCTTCTGTCACTTTTCTACTCACTTCGTTTCTTGTTATAAGAAACCAACTTGTATATTGTTTTTTTTTTTTCTGACTTTTTCTTTCCCACCTCTTATTCCATTCCCCTGATTAGGTGAACTAGCAGTGTCCTATTCATAAGTAAGAGACCAAATTATTAGTAAACAATGGTTTTAACTCAATCTTATAGAGATTTTTGCTACTTTTCAAAAATGTATTAAAAATGAGCATGTACATAGATAGTCTTATTCAACTATCATTAACATATAAAATCGAAAAAAAATTATCTTTGATACTACGCCTATAATTTGTCTTTAAAAAATGTAATAAATAGGCATGGGGTAAAAGTAACCCGGGTAAACTACCGAGAGATGATTTAAAAGGAAAAAAATATCATCTCCCAAAACTAACTATACATTTGACTGTTTCCCTCCCAGCCAGGGCCAGGACAAAACCAAGTAATCTCATTCCAAGTCAAAAACAGAAAGCATGTTGGAAAACAGACATAGGGGGATAGAAGACACAGTATGTACCTCCCTGCCCACTCACTTAGTGTTTGAAACTGTTGCACTCAGAGCTCGAAACCGCTGCACTTAGTGTTTGAAACCACTGCATTTAGTTTATGAAACTGTGCCAGACAAAGCAGAGAGAAAAATACCAAAGAACTAAAAAATAAAATAAAATAATTGAACACCTGAGACGTCTTAAGTCCAAGACTTCACTCAACAAAGAGTTGTCGTATAGGATTGATATTTGATGAACAATTTATATGGTCCATATATATATATATATTTTTTAATACATTTTTCAGACCTGCCTTGTACATACGAAAAATTTGTAAAAAATAGGAAATTTTGTCTCAAGCTACAGAGATGCATAGGTCTCTAGGACTCAATAAATGTGACCCGTCGTCTCAAAACGGTATTATGTCGGGATGAACCAGATACTAAAAAGCCGAATTTAATCTAAACTGGTCAAAAATTTGAACTATTGCTATTTAGCATTCTAAGATACGACATTCATTCTCCTCAATAAAATATACAAACTCATTGCAAGGCTGATATTTCCCACCCTAAATTCCATTTTCAGCATCTTAATCATTCCAAGATAATACCGTTTTGACACAAGCGGTCACAAATATTGTTGAGAAGTAAAGTTTAGCTCCATAGAACATACATTCAGGGCTTTGGAGCATTTTGGACCACGCTGAGAGCAAATTGTTTATTTCTAAAGCTATTTAAATTGAATTTTTCTTTTTTTTCCCCCGTGTGTATATAGGTCAATATATTATGTTATGTATGTTCTTTATAATAATATTGTATTGTTATAAACGTGTAACCAAATGGCAAATTGCAACTATTTTGAGGACAATAAAGACATTTTATTATTATTATTATTATTATTAATATTATTATTATTATTATTATTATTATTATTATTATTATTTAGCTACAATTTTTTTAAATTTCAAAGAGGCAGCTCTGCGTTTTGAAAAAAAATATGGCAACTGTTAAGGAAAACTGTTTGTTTTTAAGGGTTTTACAGTGTTTGCGACACATTTAAGTCATTACAGCACCAGTAAAAAAGAGGAAAATGGGATGGTAAAAAAACGTATAGGTTTACAATTAAAAGCACACGAAAAAAAAAAAAAAGTAAGAAGATAAGGGGGAAGGGTTCCAATTGGGAATAGATTATGTAGATTCCAAGAGCACACTATCATAGCACTTAGTTTGAGATCACCGAAAAGTCTCATCCAGACACAAGCACAAGTCCCCACTAAGAGGAATACATTCAAATGTTTACAAAACATTATATACTAAAAACAAAAATGATGATAATAAATAATAGAAGTAAAAATTATCATCTCCCAAAACTATAACTATGCATTTGACTGTTTACCCTCCCAATCAAGGACCCCGGCCATGTTCAGAACATTAGGTGGTAAGGAGAGGGTTAAGTGGCTAATGAGGATGATGTGGTTAAATAAAGGGTTAACGAGGATAATGAGGTTAACAGAGATGATAATATATGGCAATAAGAATGAAAGCATGTCAGTAATCAATCAGTGATAAAATGATGAATGTCGAAAACATTCGTTTTTTTCGTTCCCTACTAGCCTGATACAAAATTGTTGGAGGCCAATAGGAAGATCGTTTTGGAAATATTTGATGATAAGACGGACCATTCAAAATTCAATTCAATTATTCTTTTACTAATTTGGGTACATTTGTGTCAATTAGGGTTTGTTTTTTTTTAACTGTTAAGTTTCAGTTATTTTTTTTAGGTTTATAAATTGATGATGTCAAAACCATAGAATGCCAATAGATCCAATTTCAAATAGAAATAATGTAACTGTAACACGAATCACCCACGAGAAAAGATATAACTTATCCCTCAATATAAATATTTACTGTTAAGTATGGCGTATCCCTAGATATAAACATTACATGTCAACTATGAATTATCCCTAAATATAAACATTTCCTGTCAAGTATGACCTATCCCTTAATATTAACATTTCCTGTCAACTATGACTTATCCCTAGATATAAACATTACATGTCAACTATGAATTATCCCTAAATATAAACATTTCCTGTCAAGTATGACCTATCCCTAAATATAAACATTTCCTGTCAACTATGACTTATCCCTAAATATAAACATTTCCTGTCAACTATGACTTATCCCTAGATATAAACATTTCTTGTTAAGTATGACCTATCCCTAAATATAAACATTTCCTGTTAAGTATGACCTATCCCTAAATATAAACATTTCCTGTCAACCATGACCTATCCCTAGATATAAACATTTCTTGTCAAGTTTGACCTATCCCTAAATATAAACATTTCCTGTTAAGTATGACCTATCCCTAAATATAAACATTTCCTGTCAACTATGACTTATCCCTAGATATAAACATTTCTTGTTAAGTATGACTTATCCCTAGATATAAACATTTCTTGTTAAGTATGACTTATCCCTAAATATAAACATTTCCTGTCAAGTATGACCTATCCCTAAATATAAACATTTCCTGTCAAGTATGACTTATCCTAAAAGATAAACAAATTCTGTGAGATATTCCCTTCCACGAGCGATTAACATTTTCAGTCAGATAATATGACCTATCCTTTGAGATAAACAATTCATGTCAGGTGTCCCGGGTTCAAAGCCTTGCACTCCTCCTCTCTTTTATTTCAATGTTTAAAAGTCGATTAAAATGTTGAGCGTGGGGTGGTGGTGACACAGTGATATGATTTACTCTTGTAAGCATTGATGGCAAGTGAAGGATGCCTTGTGATTTTTATTGTCCACTGACTTTCTACTTTACAGCAAAATTAAAAATTTTAAAAATAAAATAAAATAAATAGATAAAATTTTTAAAAAAATTTTAAATTCAAATATATATACATCCCTTGATAGCAGCAATTCAATGGTACTGTTCCAGTTAAACAGCTTCATCTGTACTTAGTAAATTCTGGTTTTCAGTCAGTATGTATAAACCAAAAGATGCCTTAACTTTTAAAAATTAAAAAAAAAAAAAAAAGCAACCCAAAGTCTGTTTAATCAGTTTTTTTTGTTTGTTAAAATGGTTGTTATACTTTCCCTGTTCATGCTCCTAGCACTGTCAAATATATAAACCATCATGTTTTAATATCAAGAGAGAAAATTTGGTATGCAATAATCTTACATCTGACAGGAAATTCTATGGCCTGATGCATCAAACCATTATGTGTGTGTGTGGCACTTAGAATACAGAGCTGCCAACCCCATCTGATGAGAATGTGTACAATGGGACCTAAAAATGGGGGAGATTTCATAAAAATGGGTACAATACTGAAATCGACGGAAACTAACCATTGTGAAAGTAAGAGGAAGGTAAATTTACATAAAGTCACACCGCACAAGCTTTATTGCAGCAACAATGATGTTCCCAAGACTATAATCCAATTTTTCAGAATTCTACCTCCCAGCATGAAGATCATAATTGGTCAAAAAATATATGAACATCCACTTGGTCACCAAGGTTTCTCAATAGGCTAGTAATAATATGAATTACAACTAAAGAAAACTGGAGTGACTCTGTACACTGAAAATGGGTACAATCTTGGGGGAAATTCGTACAAACGTACAATCGCTGAAAATGCGTACAATTCCGCATTTTTTACAGTAGGTTAGCAGCTCTGAGAATCAATTCTAAAACACGATGTGATAAAAGAAAATATATACGAAAAAGAAAGCAGTAAAAAAAAAAAAAAATTCAAAGTCCTGTTCCATTTCCCCCCGCCCTATGACGAATGTTAACTAACAGCCAAAAGCAGGAATTCAGCAGACAAACATTGGTCAAGGATGAGAGAGAGAGAGGAGAAGTGCTAAAAGGCTTACCCTGTTACCTTTCTATAGAAAAGTAAAAATAATTGGTAAATAAAATGAAATCACATAAGGGCTGTCTATCACTATTCGAAGCGTTTTGGTTAACTCTCTCTCGATTTCAGCCTCATTGAAAATCAAACAAATTTGTTTGATTTTCCATGTATATGAACTCGACAGAGTTAATAAGAAGACTTATTTCAAAATCTTAGACTGATATCCTTTCCCTGGAGAAGAAAGGCACAATCACAGAAAAAGAAGAAATCTTTTTTTAAAAAGTATAAAATATGCCTTCGGCTGAAATAATAATGAAATGTTGCATGTTGAGGGTGGCAAACATTAAACTTCATTTCAATTATTATATTATATTAAATAAGGACTGATCTTTTAATAAAATAGGCTTAATACTATTGAAAACGGGGTGACCAAGTAAGTTTGTCTAAATCTTTTTAGGATAATAATAATGATAATAATAATGATAATAATAATAATAATAATAATAATAATAATAATAATAATAATAATAATAATAATAATAATAATAATAATAATAATAATAATAATAATAATAATAATAATAACAATACTCTTATAGAGCACGGATTATCCTCAACCATGAGGTTCTTGGCACTTTACATCAACACAAATCAAAATAGAAAGTACATAACATTAAAAAAAAAGAAACGTTTTCAAGGATTTCTTGAACACGCAAAAAGATTTGGATTCCCAGATGCTCTGTGGAATGGTGTTCCTGACAGACGGACCAAAATGAAAAAAGGACCTTGTTCCCGCCTTTGTACGAATGTGTGGGATAGCCAAACGGGTGGTGTCATTGGAGGAACGTAAAGATCAGCTTAGTCAAATATGTCTTTAGTAGTTCTGTGAGGTAGGTAGGGCAGTGTTTTCCAGACAACGATAAACTAGGACACATGCTTTGACCGTTTTCTCAACAGGCAGCCAGTGTAATAATCTTCGAAGGAGAGGTGTGGCAGAGTCAAACCTCGCCTTCGAAAGACCAATCTGGCAGCATTATTTTGGACCGTCTGCAGCTGCCTGAGTTTACTTTCCGAGACACCAAACAACAGGGCATTACTGTAATCCGGATTTGAAACTAAAAGAGAAATGACAAGTTTCTTGGTAACATCCTCAGAAAGGAACTGTGGAATAGGGAATGAGATTAGTGGAAGAGTAGCGTCCCTTGATTGGACGTCACCCATAGTCTGTGACGTCACTGGCGGAAAAGTTATAAGAGAGAGAACGTCATGTTGGTTGTGCGTGCGCATGCGTCTCTCGTCCTCGCTTCCGGTGAAAGCGGCTTGAGACACTTCAAAACCAATTTGACGTTCTCTCTGTAAGGTGACGTCCAATCAAGGGACGCTACTCTTCCGCTAATCTCATTCCCTATAGATCCTAATTCTTTTTTTCAAATGACACATCAATGATTGGATCATTGTCTTAATTTGGTGGTCCATCAACAGTTCCCAATCTAAGCATGCTCCGAGATTTTTTTACCTTGTCAAAACTATCTGTCATCTGCATTTTTTGCCAAATTGGGACCTAAAATTTGCCAAAATTTGCCAAAAAACCCCCCGAAATTTGCCAAGAAATTTGCCAAAAAGACCAAAATTTTGCCAAAAAATTTGCGGAGGAAAACTAAGCGTTTCAGTAAAAATTAACACGCGATACAGAAAAAAATTATATAAAATATATGACATTTAAGGACTTGAGAAATGAAATGACTGTGATTAGCGTTGTTACAAAGATTTTAAAGGATCATTATCCGTAGAGAGTAGCTTCCCTTGGTTTGGTCCCAGGCAAAGCTGCAACATTTCTCAAGTTTCGCACCTTTTTTTCTTCGTTATTTTGTTTTCGCTTCTTTTTTTCCCCCAAAATTTGCCACACGATTTGCCAAGTTTCCCAAAATTTGCCACGATTTGGCAATTTTGGGAAATTTGCCAAAGTTTGCGGATCGCCCTGATATTTGCGGCCGCAAAAAATGCAGATGACAGAACTATGACCTGGTTAACCCCACTTGTCCTTAAAACTACTGACCAATTGTGTATTCGAGGCCACTCATATCTCCCTTGATAGGGGCTCAAACGTGGCTATTCTGGCTATCAATTGGATGACAAAATTATTTCTACTCCGATTTGACTGGGTAGCTGTGGCTGAACCTTACTACCAGAAAGTACTAGCAATTCATTTGCATCCTTTCCAGAGGCTGACAATAAACTACAATTCATACCCGAGACAACAGAATATCCTAAAGTTTAAGAGAATTTTTTCGTGTTAATCATTTACTTTTGTACAGGCAGCTTGAGATGGTATAACATTATCAAATCATAACAATGTTTGTCAAAGACAAAACAACAAAGTCCAAAAAATTCTTGAAGTTGAAGTCGGGCATGCCTGAAAAGAATTTTTCTTTTTTTTTCTCATTAAAAACGGAGAACAAAATAGAATACGATGAATAATCAATACAATAAAATAACCAATGAGAATACGATGAATAATCAATACAATAAAATAACCAATGAGAATACGATGAATAATCAATATAATAAAATAACCAATGAAAATACGATGAATAATCAATACAATAAAATAACCAATGAGAATAAATTTCAAGCTTTATAAATAATTCACCTAAAACAGACAAATAGCAGCATTTTGGTAGTTTGCCTAGCTTTATACACATGACCTTTGCAAAGTTTGAATATGACCTAACTACCCAATATTAGATAGAGTTAGGATCAAACTCATGTCAGTCTGTCCTTTAAATGAACTGGGTGGTGAATGATGTAACAATTAAATGAAGGGGGGGGGGGGGGGAAAGGAGCGAATTAATATAAATGACTGAATGAATAATTGAATGAATGGGGGGATTGCATAAAGGAATGAATGAATGAGTAAATGAATAAATGAATGAACAATTGAATGATTGAGCAGTTGTATGAGTGAATGAATGAATGAATGAATGACGAAATGGTTGAATGACTGAATGAATAATTTAATGAATGGGGGGATTGAATAAAGGAATAAATGAATGAGTAAATGAATAAATGAATGAACAATTGAATGATTGAGCAGTTGTATGAGTGAATGAATGAATGAATGACGAAATGGTTGAATGACTGAATGAATAATTTAATGAATGGGGGGATTGAATAAAGGAATGAATGAATGAACAATTGAATGATTGAGTGGTTATGTGAGTGAATGAATGAATGACGAAATGGTTGAATGAATGAATGAATGAATGAATGAATGACAAAATGATTGAATGGCTGAATGAATAAACCACGAAATCATAAAATGAGGGAATGACGGAAATAATGAAATTATTAAAAGATTGAATGACTGAAGTACTGATACAGGTACCGTACCTGGAAGGAAAATGTAAGAATATAAAACAGGTCCAACAAACAAACAATTTATAACAGATATTATGTTAATTATATTTAATATATCACTATTGGGAGCAACAAGGCACAACGAAGAGGCTCCTACTCCCAATGGCCCCAGAGAGGAATTGGAAGACAAAAAAACAAAGGTAATTCGAGACTGAAAAGCGGAATCAGTGAATTGTAACGGCGTTGGAAAATGTAAACATGGGATAAACTGCATTCTGGTCTATGATGCCGTATTCACGCTGATGATTTGAATGAAATTTAAAACTTCCTTCTATTGAAATCCAGATTTTTTGCCTTGAATGGGGAATCGCGGAATGTAGACCGAATACACGGAATGATTCGACGAAAAGCAGAAGGGTAGAAAAGCCTCTGATAGTTTGTTTGTTTGTTTTTAAGAGGTTTACAGCGCTTGCAACACATTAAGGTCAAGCCCTCTGATAGTGGTAAGTAGTAAAGTACCAAGTTTGATTACTAACGAAAGAGTGAAAATGGAAAGGCTTCGTATGGGAACAAAACAGACAATGGACGTTCCGAAACGTCCAGAGTCTGTTTTGTACGTCCATTGTCTGTTTTGTTCCCACACGAAGCCTTTCCATTTTCACTCTTTCGTTAGTATTTTACGATCACCGGCTTCAGGCAGCCCTTATCGTTTTCAAGTTTGATGACCCACTCTTAAGGAAAAAGACCGTACCTGGCCTCTTATTGCAAGTAAACATACGGTCTTTTTCCTCAAGACGGCAGCCCTGCACTGTGTGGTTTGAGCAAGTCACCTCACCTGCAGCTGAGGCCAGAAAAAGCTTTAGATCTAGGGGATGACGTGGCTCAGCAGTATGATCTTTGCTTCATTCTCCAAATGTACCGAGTTCGATCACCTGCTTATGCGCTGTGTGGCCTTGAGCAAGTCACCTCGCCCTAGCTCAAATTGCGGCGCTGCACTGCGGCTGATACCTGGGTTATTCCAGTCTTCCCTTAGAATAGACCCTAAAAAGAGAAATTTTTCCTGGGGGATAATTTTACTTTATACAGACCCCTTCCATATCGGCCCAACTTTTCAAAGAGTTAAAACGAGACACCCTAATGCACTAAACCATCAACACCCTAAAAAGCAGTATGTTTGTTATAAATAATAAATAAATTGAGATTTTATATAGCGCAATATCCACTAAATGTGCTCAAAGCGCTTTACAAGGGGTCCCTGGCCGACAGCAACATTTAACATGTAGGACGGGACACGACGCCTGTGAGGCGATATTACAATTTTTCGGACAAAGACAACGCTGTTAACGGCAAGGTACTCATTTTACACCTGAGTGTGGTGAGAGAATGTGAGTAAAGAGTCTTTTCCAAGGACTCAACTATGCGCCGAGCGAGGCTCAAACCCCGGACCTTCCGATCCGAAAGCGAGTGTCATACCACTAGACCACATAGTTCATTATAATTTAAAAATAAATAAAATTCCCTTTCTTAATCCCATAGAGGAAATTTGTCTCTAGGATCTATTCCAAGAGAAGACTGGAATAACCCAGGCGTTAACCGCAGTGCAGTGCCGCAAATTGAGCTAGGGCGAGTTGACTTGCTCAAGGCCACACAGCGCATAAGCAGGTGATCGAAACTCGGTACCTTTCGAGTACGAAGCAAAGACCGTACTGCTGAGCCACGCCATCACCCGATATCTAAAGCTTTTTCTGTTCCTTATTTTAATGGGCAAGTCAAAAACGACAAAAACGCATTCTGGGGTCGTGGAAAGGGTCATTTCCATACACCTCATCAATCCATTTTATTTTCTCCTTTAAATTTCTCTCCGATTACCAAATCGGGACAGTTCTGATTTCATCAGGACAGTTGACAGCTATGCCGTCCGTTACAGCATTCAACAGGCACCTACATTTTGAAGAATACTCTCCCCCACCCCCCACTATTTACAAAAAAGAAAAAAGACAACACATAAGTCCACAGACACTCTCACTCTCAAAAGACAGTTCCTCCTGCCTCCCCCCCCCCCCTCTCCCTTCCTTTGTTAGTGTCATTTTTTGGTGTATTTTGGTCCCATACAGACACTGGAACAAGAATTTATCTGAGTGCATCAAAGGTAATCTATTCAGTCATACATACATATACATAAAGAATATACTAGAAAAATTGTAATCCAAGATTTTGCTCTTAGAATATGACAGCGCTGAAAAATTATATAAGTGCTGATGGTGACAAAAAGTGAAAAAGTAGGAAAATGTTGAACGACTGCCTTTAAGCCCCATTTTTACTGCACTAAACCCCACTTTTAGAGCAATTGAGATGATAGACTATCATTGATACTCTAGCTGACTTCTGGAGAGTCGGAAACTGCACCTGTGTGTTCCACCACACATCAACTCTCTCATTGCTAGCACATGTTTCGAGAAAATGTAATTTTTAAAAGGAGGAAATTCCTCCTCTGGACTCCAAAATCATGGATTTCCGCGGATCCGAGGAAAACCATCAGTACTGCCCCATGTAAAACTACCCACTCACAGGAATGAATTCACCAACTGAGCACAGGGGGAGGGGGTTGGGTATCAACACATTCTTTTTACAAGTAAAAGAACCCCAGGGATTTCCGCGGATTCGAGGAAAACCATCAGCACTGTTATATAACATGTGGTAGAAAAAGATTATTACCTGTAGCAGATAAAAAATGTATTATAAAGGCTTAAAAATAGTTAAATGTAAGTTTGTTTTTTAAAAGTTTTCTGACACATATTTCAGTGCCAGTAAAAAGGAAGAAAATGGGATGGTCAAAAAAGTTATAGATTTACAATTCTTTTGACCTCCCAAGGTGGGCGGCAGGAGGTCATGTTCTGTGTCTTCTATTCCCCTTTTTCTGTTTTTTGAGTTGTTTTCTGTCCTTGTCTTGAAATGGGATTACTTGGTTTTGTCCCAGCCCTAGCCAGAATCCTTGACTGTGAGGAAAACAGCTTTACACGAGAAAAGGCAAGACAAAGGTAAATGGTTCAAATAGGGAACAGACGTAGATTTCAAGAGCATACTATCAGTGTACTTAGTTTGAGATCACCAAAAGGTCTCATCCAAACACAAGCATAGGTCCCAACTAGGTCCCAACACTCAAAAGGTTTACAAATCATGATATATTTAAAACAAAAAATGTATCAGTACATAAAAGAGAGATGATTTACTAGAAAAAAAAAATCTTCCAAAATTATAGATATACATTTGACTGTTTTCATCACAGTCAAGGACTCTGCTAGGGCTGGGACAAAACCAAGTAATCCCATTTCAAGACAAGGACAGAAAGCAACTCGGAAAACAGAAAAAGGGGCATAGAAGACACAGAACATGACCTCCTGCCGCCCACCTTGGGAGGTCAAAAGAACCCACTCGGTAAAACAGGTATATCAGAAGGTCCTGAGTTCAAGCCTTGCTCGGCGCATAGTTTACTCCTTGAAAAAGACTCTTTACTACATTCTTTCACCATACTCAGGTATAAAATGAGAACCTGGCTGTTAACAGCGTTGTCACTGTCGGAAAAAAATTATAATACCGCCTGACAGGCATCATGTCTCGTTGTTCTACATGTTACACGATGCTGTTGGTCAGGGACCCCTTGCAAAGCGCTTTGATCACATTAAGTGGATATAGCGCTATATAAAAGCTCAAGTTAAAAAAAAAAAAATCATTAAGATTATCATGGATATAATCACGACATCCAAGAACTAGACAAGCTCACCTCTTCATCCTTGTACCAAGACAGAGACTCAGCAGTGAGAACAAACCAAAAGTCTTTGGATCCCCCCTTGATGAAGCTGATGTTGTGTAGAGACAGCCAACCCTTACGGATCACCTGACACACGAATGACAAATGGAGCAAAGGTACTGAAGGTCAGATACGTTGTTTCATAATAATAATGATGATGATGATGATAATAATAATAATAATAATGATGATAATAATAATAATAATAATAATAATAATAATAATAATAATAATAATAATAATAATAATAATAGTAATAATAATAATAACAGTAATAATAATAATAATAATAATAATAATAATAATAATAATAATATATAATAAATAAAATAATAATAATAATAATAATAATAATAATAATAATAATAATAATAATAATAATAATAATAATAATAATAATATCTTTATTATCCATGAAGGGAATTTTTCATTTGGTTACAGCATAGACATAATATACGCAAACAGACATACATGAAACAAATAGTGCAAAACCACACATACACACACACACACACGCACTCACAAACTCGCACTGGTTTACTGGTTATAATTATGGTCAAAGCTATCAATACAAAGCTAGGTATTTTTCAAGATTAAGAACTGAACAAGTGTATATGAAAGGTGCCAGACAAATCAAGAAAGAAAAATACAAGAAAAAAAAAAAATCCAAAAAAATCAGTCTACCTCGCCTGCTCCTCAATTTCTTAATTCGACTTAGAGCTTTCTTTCCTGTTTCATATATATCAATGATTCACCTCTATTTATCTAACTTTTTATTTTAGTTATACAAACATAAGAACAGAGTTCATCACACTCCAGTGTATATTTCGATAGGCTTAGAAAAACATTACTAACTAATTATCATTTATTTAATAGCCTTCTCTTTGAATTCATTTCAAACTAACGAATACTTTTCTTTCAACCTTGTCATGTAGCCACTTATTATTGACTCCAATTGATTTTATCTTCATTGCTTATTTCTCTTGAAAACGTACGCTATAATATTTATATTTTCAAAACCTGTATATTATTCCCGGGACTATGCGGAGCACTTCATTATCAAGACTCGTCGCAGCCTCCTTTGCCACCAGATTTATGATGACCTCAGCTTGATCAGTGAGAGCACTGTCAAGAATTTATCGAGCCTGCTGGAAATACACTGAAACTTCTCTCTGATTGGAACACAAGGGACTGGAAAAAGTGGTGTTTGTTATTGTGGTTTCCACTATAAAAATGCATTGAATACACCATTATCTGGACTGATTAATGGTGTAAAAGCAAATAAAATAGCGAGGAAGACGGGAATTGATATGACTTTGTTTGCCAAATACAGTTATCTCCCTCAACTGATCAAATCATTATGTCGAGATAAGGTTTCCTCAAACTTTTTTTGATATCTCGAGGAGTTTGAGGAAAACCAAACACTAGAGGTGCCTAAATGAGTCAGTAAAATGGGGAGATAGATAAAAGGAGTAAATGTAACAGCCTTATTTATGAGTCATATTTACTCCCTTTATCTTTCTCCCTGAGTTTCAGTGTGTATATAAATAGTCAAGAACATAGATTTTAAAACATAGAAATTTGCCACACGAATCTGTTGCTCACGTCTTATCTAAACCTTACCTGGTTTCCAACTTTCCTTTTTGTTGTCGTTTCGGATTTTTGTTGGGCACTGAGGACAATAATATGTAACGTGTGAATTGTAAATTGAAACATTTGCATTAGAAAAACAAGACAATGAAACAAAATTGGTAATCTGTTTTGTTTTTGTTATTAAGGGTTTTTACAGCGCTTGCAACACATTAAGGTTATATCAGCACCAGTAAAAAGGAAGAAAATGGGATAGTAAAAAGTTCTAGAATTACAATTAAAGCACCAAAGAAAAGGTAAGATAAAGGGGAATTGGTTTAAACAGAAAACCAGATGTAGATTCCAAGAGCAGACTAACAGTGTACTTCGTTTGAGATCACCTAAAAGTCTCACCCAGACACAAGCACAGGTCCCAAGGTTAACTCTAGTACCACATTGGGGTCAACCGGAAATAACGACCGGTTCCCAGTACTTGCCTAGCAAGTTTGGATGACGTAGCTAAGATATAGCATCACTCGGGTTTGATCGCGTCATTTCTTACGTCAAAAACTAGCTTCATACTCAACCCAAACAGCTTAAATAAACTGTTTGCTGATTGACTGAAACTAATATCAACCGATCAAACTTCGGCTTTTATTTCATAAAGAACATAATGGAATTTTTACTGAATCAAGGTCGGGTCTGTGTTACGTTTCTACAACTGATGCGCGTTTACTTGGAAAAGGTGTGTTACATTTAAACAACCGCGGCGTAAGTGAGGTGGGAATGGTGTGTTACGTTTATACAGCGGTCGAGGATCGGGGGTTAAGACATAAAATCTGGGGGGAAAAAACCTTTGAGGATAACTTACTTGGCAAAGCCAATGAAATCTTCATGATTGGTGTTCATGTAACTCAGTTGTATTTCAATGAGGAGGAGGATTTGCTGTTTTGCCACTTGCTCCTGTTCTCGGATGCGTGTATTCACGATGCGCTCAGTTTCCTCTCGAAGTCGGGGGTAGCGGTTCATCTGAGAGTAAAGAAGATAAAACAGATGAATTAATGTTGATATAGAAATATAAACTGTCGTGGTTTGGCCACAATGTGAGGCATGAAGGTTTGTGCAGAACGGTGGTGGAGGGCACCCTTGAAAGAGAAAGAAGTAGAAGAAGACAAAGGAAAGTTTGGATGGACAATATCCAGGAATGGACAGGAATGAAGATGGAAGGACTCTTGGAGAAGGCCAACAATAGAGAAGAATGGCGGAAAATGGTGAAGAGCTGCATCCCGTCTATCCCCCCGACGATCATCAGATCATGGGATGAATGAATATAAATATGTAAAAAAAACTTGAGATGTTATACAGCGCAATGTTCATAAAACATGTGCAAAGCACTTTACAATGGGTCCCTGATCAACAGCAACAAGTAACATGTTGATATTATTTTTTATTTTTTTTAGACAGAGACAACGCTGCTAACGACCAGGTACTCATTTTACACCTGAGTATGGTGAGAGTATATGAGTAAAGAGCTTTTTCCAAGGACTCAATTAAACATCAAGGGAAGCTCACCCAGGACCTTCCGATCCAAAAACGATGTCATACAACAAGACCACATAGTGGTATGTAGACAGAATTTTATTCTTCTTTCAGCTTATCCCGCAGTTTGGAGGGTTGCCATAATGAATGCCACATCTCCATGCATCTCGGTTCAAGGCATCATCTTCCTCCAGGCCCAGTTCTTTCATATCATCCTTTACCTTATCCCACCATCTAGTCTTTGGGCATCACTTTTTTCCTCTTTCCCGCTATTTGTAACTCCAATACTTTCCTTCCCACGCATTCCCTCTCTCGTCTCTTTAGATGTCCGAACCATTTCAATCTACCTTCTCTGATCAGTATGTAGACTGAATATATATATAGGGGAAATAAGGTGTGCAATATTATAAAATAAAAATACCAGAGCCTCACACAGGTCTTGTTTGGTTTAGGAGTTTCATACCCCTTGCAAAACGTTTATGGCATCTCAAGACATGGGAAATCAAATAAATATTTACACCAAGCACGAAATAGGGGTCATTTTAAACAGCACAGAGGGATAGAACAACAATGTAAAAAATATATATATTTAAAAAATATATAACAAAAAGATGAAATTAGAAAGGCTTTGGCAGTAAACAATACAATAATACTGTCATGTTGTTTTGTTTCCGAACTTATCCATTTCCACCTTTTCCATTTATATTTTTAGAACCCAAAATCTCCAGGCAGCTCCTTACCACTCTATAATATAAACATAATATGTAATCTGGCACAGACACACACACATCTCCCACATTGTCTCCCTTTTTTAACCCCCCCAAAAAAATAAATAAATGCCAACATTTTTTGTTGTTTGTCTCTGAGCAAGAAACATAAATAATGGTATTTCCAGACCACACCAACCCTATCCATCCAATGTGAAATATTTTTTTTTTTTTTCAATATTCAAAAGTCATGATGATAACGAGGCTCAGCGGTACGGTCTTTGATTCGTACCCAAAAGGTAACGAGTTCGAACACCCGCCACACTGCGCTGTGTGGCCTTGAGCAAGTCACCTCGCCCTAGCTCAATTTGATGCACTGCGGCTAACGCCTGGGTTATTCCAGTCTTCCCTTGGAATAGACCCTAGAGACAAATGTCCCCTATGGGATGAAGAAAGGGAATTTTAATTTTTATTTATATTTTTTTTCTAATTTTATAACGTACATGTATTTATGCACAGCAGTTTCCACGTAGTAGCGTTCTCACCTTTTTTCCATTGTATTCATTTTCCAATATCAGTCTACACGGTTTTATATTTCACTATTCTAAACTGCATTAGACAGTTCCTCTCCACCTCCCCTCTTTTCACCTAATTAGTTACGCACCTTTTAGAAATATCTAGCATTCTATTTTAATTCGTGCTTCCTTACAAAGGAGCATATCTACTATTTCCTGCCAACCAATGTTTTGTTTATTCATCCTAACAACACCACTACCACATCATCTCATTCATCTGTAGTGTTTCATTCATCCTGTGTTGATAAAGGGGAAACCCGAAACGTCCATTCTATCTTTTGTTTCATAAATAAATTGAAGCTTACATTCAATCTGACATTTATCTTTTTACTTATTTCGGACCTGCCAACTTGAAATGTAAAAAAATCGTAGTTTTCAGAGAGAAGAAATAGAAGTCACTATAATTAACTGTACAAATTAATATTTTACATTGATCAGTATTAAATATGTCTTCAAAACCCTGAATAGATGCTTTGTGGCATCAAAGTTTTCTTTTTATCACATTGTAATGAATCAAAAATGTCTATTTATTTCTATTGTTGAAGTCAAAATTCGTATTTTTACCATTTTTTCATAAGTGGTTGGTAGGTTTGTTATTTATTTGTAGTAGTCTTCTCACCTTTTCAGTACATTTCCGTACAACTGTAGAGAGTTCGGTGACGACCAGGTCGATGCAGTGTAGAGATGGTTCCTTCAGTCTATTGATTTGTTTCTTCACAATACTCTCAAAGGCCATGTCAGGGGTAAACAGGCCAGTTCTAAAAGGAGAAGGAAGTGTGTTTGGTTGTTAAAATAAACAAAAAAAACTATAAAATGCTAATAATAATAATAATAATAATAATAATAATAATAATAATAATAATAATAATAATAATAATAATAATAATACACATTTATACAGCGCTCATTCTCGTGTAAAACACAAGCTCTGGGCACTTTACAATATAAATTATCAATTTTAAGTGAAAAAAAAAAAAAAAAAAAAAAAAAAAAATAATAATAATAATAATTCATAACCAAATCAAGGATTCATAGAGTCAATGATAACAAATACAGTAAAAATGTGTCTTGAGATTGCTTTTAAAGGTAGGTAAAGACTTACACTCCCTCAGACCACGTGGTAGTTCATTCCAAATCTTGGGGACTGTTTTGTTCTTGTTTTTTAGGGTTTTACGGCGCTTGCAACACATTAAGTGCCAGTAAAAAGGAAGAAAATGTGAAAGTAAAAACTTCTAGAATTCCAATTAAAGCACCTCGCTATTAACGGCCAGGTACTCATTTTACACCTGAGTACGGTGAGAGAATGAGAGTAGAGAGCCTTATCCAAGGACTCAACTATGAGCTGAGCGAGACTTGAATCTAGGACCGTCCGATCCGAAAGCGAGAGTGTCATACCACAAGACCACATAGCCGCATAAATCTTGATATTGAAATAATCTGTCTGATGTATTTTTACTAAAGTGTGGGGAAGGGTGAAATCTATCAAGCAATGTACATTTTATCACTTGAAGTCTGTCCTACTGTATGGATGTGAAACTTGGAACGCATACCAGGCATGTATAAGGAGGGTACAGGTTTTCGTAAACAGGTGCATGCGTAAGCTACTCAGAATAAAATGGATGGATAGAATAAAAATTGAAGAAGTATGGAAAAGAACACAGCAGAAACCAGTGGGAGAGGAAATAGGAAGAAGACGATGGAGGTGGCTTGGACACATGCTTAGAAAGAATGACTCAACTATAACAAAGAAAGTATTGGACTGGAACCCTCAGGGCAGAAGATCAAGGGGAAGGCCACGAGGAACATGGAGAAGAATTAAAGAAGCTGATATACAGAGAAGTGGTAAGACCTGGAATGAGATAAAAAAGTTAGCTCGGGATAGAGAAGGATGGAAACTGTTTGTCTGTGGCCTATACCCTGACCCAGGGTGAAAAAGGCAATGATGAGAGAGGGATGGAAACTGTTTGTCTGTGGCCTGTACCCTGACCCAGGGTGAAAAAGGCAATGATGATGACATTTTATCATATTTGTTTCATGGGGAGAATGGGTTTTTTCCTCGCCAAGTTCAAAGTCCAACCAGCTTTGTCTGGCATCAGATTTTTTAAACTGTAAAAAACGAAAACTAGTCCTCTAGTCTAGAGGTATCAGGCCCATTGAATTTAACTCTCTCTTCTCTCAAGTGGATACCGGGACATTCAAATATACCAGGAAATGACAATGCAGACAGACTAGCCAGACTCGGATCAACACTTTTACAACCATCAATTCCAGTATCCTTAGACACAGCGAAACAAATAATCAAAACAAATAAGAGAGAAGAATGGATGATCAGTTGGGCAATGAGCACCACGGGTAGATGTTAATGTTCTCCCATATGACTACTCCTGTAAAGACTGATTGCCTAAATAAGCTCAGAAGACACCAGCAAAACATCATCTTTCAACTAAGAACACAACACATACCGCTCAACAACCATTTAAGCAAAATTACAAAAGACACATCCCCTTCCTGCCCCCTATGTCAACACCCCAATGAAACAGTAACAGACCACTTGCTTGAATGTCAACCTCTTGAAGACCTGAGATGCACATTCCTCCCACCAAATCCAAGCATCAGTAACACAATTTATAGTCACCTGGAACAACTACAAAAGACATCATGGCACAAGACCGAAGGGCTAGAGCTTAGGTGGTCGCTGGTTCGGATAAGTAAGTAAGTAAGTAACTCTCTCTTCAACGTTTGTTTGTTTTTTGTTTTTAAGGGTTTTACGGCGCTTGCAACACATTTAGGTTATATCAGCGCCAGTAAAAAGGAAGAAAATGGGATAGTAAAAAGTTCTAGAATTACAATTAAAGCAGCCAAGAGAAAGTAAGACAAAGGGGAGCTGGGGACAAATAGGGATCAGATGTAGATTCCAAGAGCATACCACCAATGTATTTAGTTTAAGATCACCTATAAGTCTCATCCGGACACAAGCACAAAATCCAACAAAGAGAAACACACGCAAATGCTTACATTATACATTTAAAATAACAAATATAATAATACATAATAGAGAGATGATTTACAAGGAAAAAAATATCATCTCCCAAAACAATAACTATGCATTTGACTGTTTCCCTCCCAGCCAGGAATCCGGCCAAAGCCAGGTCAAAACCAAGTAATCTCATTCCAAGACAAAGACAGAAAGCATGTTGGAAAACAGATATAAGGGAATAGAAGACAGATTATGTACCCCCCTGCCCACTATGGGAGGTCAGGAACCCCACCCAGATCTCTTCAACGTTATATGGAAAGTAACAATTATTTGCTACCCTCTGGAAAGGATACTAAAATAACACAAAACACTTGTATGATGAGTGATGTATTTCGAGAATTTAGCTTACCTGATGCCATGAATGTTTTTGATGGTGATCCCAATCTCACGACGTAGCTCTCTCTCGTCAAACTCCATCTAGATAAGAAATATACACGGAAAAAAATCTATTCAAAAGGTTTTCAAAATAGAGCATATTGTTTTTATTGACATAATTTAAAAGAAAAGTAACAAAAACATTTGATGTTTTTAATTAAAAAATATATATAACTAACGAAAAAATGTTGCAATAATTATAAATACATATGATTGAAGTCTAAGTCTAAAGGGTAGAGGAAAAATTTGAATATGGACATTCAAAAATCATTTTCTGTCATGTTATCTCACCAATTTAATACAATTATGTACCGAATATATCTTTGTGGTCGATCTGGTCTTTTAGTTATGTATTTACATTTTCATTGTCTTTTTGTTGTTGGCTGAAGAAGGGTTTTGAGTTTTGTGTTTGGTATTTTTTCCCTTTTGAAAGCTGCTATATTCATTTTTCTTTATTTTATTACTTTTCACAGTCCACAGCTTCTAGCCGCTTAACCCTCTCTTTACCACCCAGAGGAAAATCGTCACATTCGTTACGATGTAATCAACAATTTTCTCATTCTAATTTCATTTTGTTATAGTTACAGCCATAAATACTGGACACTATGTGACAGAGCTCATTTTTCTGAACAAAATATAGCATATACCCGTTACTATACTGTTTGAAAAAATCTACTTTTGTATTAGGTGAGCATGAAGTTACGGGTGAAATAGCTGCTAGGGAGAGAGTGAAGCTTAGTATCCCATAAACAACTTGACAATATGTTTACAGTGATGATACTCACAAAAAGTCAAAAAGGAGGAAAAGTCTGGGAAAAACGGAAAACTCACCTAGAACATTCTTGCACCACAGGAAAGTAGGCAGGATGACTTCTTTTGAGTACAATTTTAAAACGCCCGGAGTCCAGTAAAAGGAGGAAATTTTTTATATATATATATTTTTTTTTAAAAAGGAGGTATTTTTTAAAGATTTATTATATTAAAAAAAAAGTAAAAGGAGGAAATGAAGGAAATATCCGCGGATCGAGGATCTGAGGAGGAAAACCGAGGAAAGGAAAGAAAACCGCGGATTTCCGCGGAAAAGTATCATCACTGATGTTTAAAAATACATACCTTGACCAACTCAAACGGGAACCTTTCATGAAATATCCTGTTGATTTTGGCACCGCCAGACAGGTCATCAGTCGACACGTGTGTCCCAAAACCTTCGATATCCCGTTCAAAGTCTGTGCTGAACTGGGAAATCATCCTGAAAACAACAAACAAATCATTTGGAATAATGTTTGTTTATTTCTGTTTGTTGTTGTTTTTTTTGTTTTTTTTTTTAAAGGGTTTTACGGCACTTGCAACACATTTAGGTCATATAAACGCCAGTAAAAAGGAAGAAAATGGGATAGTAAAAAGTTCTAGAATTAAAATTAAAGCATCCAAGAAAAGGTAAGATAAAGGGGAATTGAATAAAGGGGAACAAATATAGATTCCAAGAGCACTCTATCGGTGTACTTAGTTTGAGATCACCTAAAAGTCTCAAGCACAGGTCCCCACTAAGACAGACACACTCAAATGTTTACAAATCACTTATAATATTTAAACAAAACAACACAGTGCATAATGGAGAGATGATTTATAAGACAAAAAATATCATCTCCCAAAACTAAACATTTGACTGTTTCCCTCCCAGCTAGAGTATCCAGCAGGGCCAGGACAAAATAAGTAATCTCATTCCAAAACAAAGACAGAAAACAGGTTGGAAAACAGATGTAGGATAGAAGACACAGTAAGTGCCTCCCTGCCCACTATGGGAAGTCAGGAACACCACCCAGTTGATTGTTTCTGCATTTGTGTCAGTGCATGACATAATCAGTCGGAAGGTGAACATTTTGAATTTGCATTTTTCCCCCAACTTTTTTCATCTTTACTTGAAGTATATCGGGTGATTTTTCATGAAGTTATGGGAAAGGTATCCAGCAACTTTTCTCAAATTTCATACTTGTTAAAATTTGTAATTATCCACAAACCTGAGAGTGACACTCAACAGACAGGAAATGTAGACTTACTGCATCATAGCCTTGGTCTTCCTTGCAGGGTCATCAGGTCTGAAATTCTTGTACTCCTCCACTTCCTTCTCCATGGACAGTAACTGGGACTGTAGCTTGTTGCGTAGTTGTGGCAGGGTCTCTCTAATGTGATTGGTCAACTGGGCATTCAACACTTTTTGTAGATGGGGGGTACCCAGTCGATCTGCTATGTGTCTGTATGAGAGAACCAATAAAGTATAATAAGAAATAGTCTCTCTCTCTCTCTCTCTCTCTCTCTCCCTCTCTCTTTCTCTCCCTCTCTCTCTCTCTCTCCCTCTCTCTTTCTCTCTCTCTCTCTCTCCCTCTCTCTCTCTCCCTCTCTCTCTCTCCCTCTCTCTCTCTCTCTCCCTCTCTCTCTCTCTCTCTCTCTCTTTATTAATGAAGCCAAAATAATTCTCGATTATATTTTGTAATGCAAAAATGTAGCGAGTTCTTAGATTATTTGAGGTTATTCAAAAGGCAATGACAAAAAAAAAAAAAAAAAGATTAACAATTTTTTTGTAGCCACAAACTTATTTAGTTCTTTTTAAAAAGGTGTTCAAGTCACTATTGCCCAATAAATACCCTTACAATCTGCAATGTCAGACAGCATAGTGGTATGACACTTGCTTTTAGCTCGGAAGGTCCTGGGTTCCAGCCTCACTTGGCGCATAGTTGAGTCCTGGGAAGACTCTTTTCTCACATTCTCTCACCAAACTCAGGTGTAAAATGAGTCGATAACGTCTCGTTCGAAAGAAAATTATAATATCGCTTAACATGTCATGTCTTGTTCTATATATTACGTGTTTCTTTTGATCAGGGCCCTCTGTAAAGCGCTTTGAGCACGTTAAGTGGATTTCATGCTATATATATCAAAAAGCTCAAGTAGGATTCTATACCTGTAAGATGGATGGGATAAAAAGAATTTCCTCTCAGCAGCCAAAGCAGCCCTGATGTCTTTCTTCCCATCAATGTCTCTCTGGCTTCTATTGACAACTCCAATGTAACCTGAGGATAGGAGGGAAAAGAATACATGATATAATAAATCCATTGTGGCTTGTACTCTTGAGCACGTTGCTGTTCGGCTGTCTCCACGTATCACAATCCTCTTAGGTGAGCATGAAATCTGCTCTTTTAAAATCACTTTTGGCCATTATTAGGTTATTTAAATATGTCATTCTCTGTCTTCCTCTAGCTCTCTTTCCTTCGATCCTACCAGATTTTTCTATTATATTTATTCATAAAAGTTATTAAATTCTCACTTTCCCACATCATCTTCTAGTCTTTATTGCCAGGGAGTGCATAGAACACCAATAGATATTGACGCCACTCAACTCTTTGTTATTGTTTTCAGCCAGCCATTTTTATGAGTAGTTCTCACTAAATTCTATCAATCAATACTTAATAAAACAATAAAGGTTACATATAGTTTTGCGTGCTGGTTGGTACTTTATATCTGGCTTGCATATTTTGGCTAAACGCACAACATCAAAAAAAAAAAAAACCATAAATTCAAACAAACGCACCCACAAACACACGCACACATACACAAACACACACATTCATTACCTCTTCTTAAAGGAAGCAATCTGTTCTCCAGGATATCCCTGGCATCTGTCCCGTCGTCCATCAAATCTAGTTTGGTAATCACACCGATGGTACGCAGACCTGGGAGAGTGGGAATTAAACAGTGGAGAAAATGACTCAACAGAAAATGTCATAGTAATATTAAAAGTTTAAATCATACATGCTACAAGACTACAATGTGATATTATAAAATAAATATGTATATAATAATATAATCCATCATTTAATAAGTAATAAATCATTAATCAAGATGAGATGAGATGAATAATAAAATATATAAATAATAACAAATGAATAATGTATAGAATAATATTAAAAATATAAATATAAATAAAATATATAATAATAAATAAATAATGAATGAATAATAATAATAATAAGAAAAATGAATAATATAATAATAATAATAATAAAATAAAATATAAAATAATAATAAATATAGATAGAGATGATGAGAATGATGATAGATGAAAAGATAATGAAGAATGAAGAATGAGAAGATAGATGATGAGATGAAGAATGATGATGAAGAAAGAGAAGAATAAGAAAGAAAGAAAAAAGAAGAAGAAGAAGAATAGGAATAGAAGAAGAAGAAGAAGAAGAAGAAGAAGAAGAAGAAGAAGAAGAAGAAGAAGAAGAAGAAGAAGAAGAAGAAGAAGAAGAAGAAGAAGAAGAAGAAGAAGAAGAAGAAGAAGAAGAAGAAGAAGAAGAAAGAAGAAGAAGAAGAAAGAAGAAGAAGAAGAAGAAGAAGAAGAAGAAGAGAAGAAGAAAAGAAGAGAAGAAGAAGAAGAAGAAGAAGAAGAAGAAGAAGAAGAAGAAGAAGAAAAACAACAACAACAACAACAACAACGACAACAACAACGACAACAACAACAACAACAACGACAACAACAACAACAACAACAACAACAATACAAATATAGACATACCCTGTGGATCGACTTCTTTGGCAATCTTGAGAGCATCCGAGTTGGCCAGATCTGAATTAGCCGGTGTGACAGCCAGGATGAGACAAGACTCCTTGGAGATGAACTCCATCAACATTCCTCTGATCTGACTCTCGATGTCCAGGGGCTGATCCCCCACGGCCACTTTGGTCATGCCAGGCAAGTCAATCAATGTCAGGTTGAGGACTGGAAACAACAACAAAAAACAACAACATGGGGTTATTAGTGTGCGGCTATGTGGTCTAGTGGTATGACACTCGCTTTCCGATCGGAAGGTCCTGGGTTCGAGCCTCGCGCTCGGCGCATAGTTGAGTCTTTGGAGAAGGCTGTTCACTCACATTCTCTCACCGTACTCAGGTGTAAAATGAGTACCTGGCCGTTGATAGCGTTGTCTTTGTCCGAAACATTGTAATATCGCCTAACAGGCGGCATGTCCTGTCCTACATGTTAAATGTTGCTGTTGACCAGGGACCCCTTGTAAAGCGCTTTGAGCACATTTAGTGGATATTGCGCTATATAAAAGCTCTATTTTTTAAATTTTTTTTTTATCATTGAATTATTCAAAATCAGACATCAAAGCTAGGCTGCCTTCGAATTGAGCTTTTATATAGCGCAATATCCACTAAACGTGCTTAAAGCGCTTTACGAGGGGTCCCTGGCCAACAGCAACACATAGGACGAGACATGACGCCTGTTAAACGATATTAATTACAAATTTTTCAGACAGAGACAACGCTGTTAATGGCCAGGTACTCATTTTACACCTGAGTATGGTGAGAGCATGTGAGTAAAGAGCCTTTTCCAAGGACTCAACTTTGTGTGCCCATTTTTTGTTATAAACTCTACTTGTCTGCATTCAGCATATTTTGGTCAATATTCCCATTTTATAATATTTTGGACAATAAAGCTTATTAGAATATGATGTTGTTTTTTTTGTTTTTAAGGGTTTTACAGCACTTGCAACACATTAAGGTCATATCAGCGCCAGTAAAAAGGAAGAAAATGGGAAAGTAAAAAGTTCTACAATTACAATTAAAGCATCCAAGAAAAATGAAGACAAAAGGGGAATTGGTTCAAATAAGAAACAGGTGTAGATTCCAAGAGCACAATATCAAAGTACTTAGTTTGAGATCACCTAAAGTCTCATCCAGACAAAAGCACAGGTCCCCACTAAGAGGAATACACTCAAATGTTTACAAATCATATATAATATGTTTACAAAACATAATACGGTGCAAAACAGAGAGATGATTTACAAGGAAAAAAATATCATCTCCCAAAATTAACTAGACATTTGACTGTTTCCCTCTCAGCCAGGATATCCGGCCAAGGGTAGGACAAAACCAAGTAATCTCATTCCAAGACAAAGACAGAAAGCAAGTTGGAAAACAGATATAGGTGGATAGAAGACACAGTAAGTACCTCCCTGCCCCCTATGGGAGGTCAGGAACCCCACCCAGATAGGATATGAGAAATCATACTGGCTGGCAAGTCTGTATAAGGATTGACAAAGACTATCGTTATCAACTGTTTTTTTAATCAAAAGATGAAGCAGAGTTATACTGAGCCACAGATGCTACAAAATCAGGTGACAGAGACTGACAGATAAAATTCGAAAAGTATTCCTGCAGAGTCATTAGGCCCATGGAGCAGGAGTTTATCCCAGTTTCTATAGTGTGTGAAACAGGCAATAGCAACTGCTTGCCACCCTTTGGATAAGACGCAAGTCTATCTCAAAGCACTTGCCAATGGATCTAACAGAATCAGCTAACCAATCACTGCTGGGCGGAAAGGGGGGGGGGGGGGGGGGGGGGGTCAGGAAAAAATTTCAAATGCGCCCGGGATCGATCTCTGACCTTTATGCTTGTGAAGTGAAAGCTCTACCAACTGAGCTACCGGGACCCCCAATATAAAATAAATCTAACATAGTTTTTAGGATTGATGTAAAAATGACCATCCTGACATCCTCAGCCAAAATAATCAATACGTGTCCTCAACTGAAACTGATTCGACGATTGATGACCCATATCTCTTTGGTCAGAGGATGACTCATCACATACAAACCTATTACCATTGATTACACATCAAATCGATGGAAACAATCAAGAGTAGTCTCCCCTCATTACCCACACAACCTTCTTTTGTTTTGTGAGAATTTCTATCGCATTCACATAAAAAAACAAACACTCACGTGTGCGTACAAATATTCTCTCTCTCTCTTTCACACACACACACACACACACACACACACACAACACACACACAGAGGAGTGTATTAAATTGCAAATAACAAAGTCATCATTTAGATAATTTATGTCCCATCAAAACACTGAAACACAGCCAAAGTATAAACATAATATGTAATGGCTTTCATAAAGGCCGCACAATATGATAGGACTTTGCCATCCACTCTTTTGACTTGTTTGGGAAACATTAACAAAGAAGCCAAAATTACAAAGAGCTAAAACAGCAAACCCTAACAAACACGACTGACACTGTCAAGGCCCAAAACAGCAGTATGTTTAGTCTATAATATAATATATTATAATATAATATAATATAATATAACACAATATAATATAATATAGATTTAGAGCTTTTACTGTTACTTGTTTTGATTTGCTAGTCAAAAAAGCATAGTCCTGGGACATGCAATGGGTCATTCCCATACATAGAAACAGTCCATAAAAAAAAAGGAAATATCTCCAGATTGCCAACAGACCAGTTCCGATTTTATACGGACAGTTGGCCTCAAGGCTTTTAGATATCTAGAAAACGGTCGGGGCTGCCTGAAGCCTGTGATCGTGAAAACACTAATGAAAACGTGAAAATGGAGAGGCTTCGTACAGGAACGATACAGACAATGGACGTTTCGGGTACAAACCCTTCATCAGCACAACAATACACAAATTAACGTGGAAAACAAATAAAATATTCCAATATCTCATTTGTCTGTAGTTTTTCATTCATCCTGTTTTGTTGATAAAGAGGAAAAACCCCGAAACGTCCATTTTATATGTTTTCCTATATTAAATTGAAGCTTACACTCAATTTCAAAATTGCTATTTATGCTCCCATGTTTGCCACTCTTGATTACAAATTCATGGACCTGAAAGCCTTTGTACAATATAATCATTCCGATATTGACTAAACAGTGGCAGTGGGGGGGGGGGGGGGGGGGGGGGGGGGGAGACACGTCACGAGAACCAAGTAGTTGTAAGAGGAGTAAGAGTGTACTCACCATTAGGAGAAAAGACACGGAGATTGATGGGGATATTTGATATCCCCTTGTTGCTGCCTGTGGCCCGATCCGTCACGAGACACGGCACGAGAACCAAGTAGTTGTAAGAGGAGTAAGAGTGTACTCACCATTAGGAGAAAAGACACGGAGATTGATGGGGATATTTGATATCCCCTTGTTGCTGCCTGTGGCGCGATCCGTTTCATCTTCAATTTCTTTGCGTACTAAATTAAAATCTGTGAATTTTTTCCCCTTCGTGTGCACAAACTCTGCATACTCTGTTGAATAAATAAATAATAAATGGTATGAATATGAATAGTAACAATGTCTGGAATGAACTTGTTGAACCAAAATCATGAAAATAAAAGGCTAATTACAGAGTGTGACTTTAAAAAAAAAAAAAAAAAATCCTATGCCAATAACAACTAAATTTTTTGACAAACTGCATTCATTGTTACAAACAAATACAGTGGAATGGTTTTATTGAACGTGAGTTATCTCCCCTATTATTAGCTGACAACAATGTTGTTGATTGGTGTGACTATGGCGTGAATGGAAAACCGGATTGGTCATGCAATCTATAAAATGAATCAGCTTTTAAAAACTTTTATGTAATTTCTGAAAAGCCAAATATTCCAAACTTTGAATACTGAGCCCTCTGCTCGATATAATATAAAAAATTGTAGTTTTCATGGGAAATAGTGGTTGTAACTATTTTATAAATTGACATCCTCCCATATGAAAAAAAAATAAAATAATACAATAAATTCCTAATAGAATTATCTGGCCCAAGCCCAAAGTGTCCTTTTTAATAAGTTTTATTGAATCAATAAAAAAGCTCAAGTTTTTTTTTTCTTCCTTAAGAAAACCACGTCTGGCGTATTGCATTAGTCCTATCCGATGTCATGAGGTACCCATGACTATAAATAACGACCGTGAAGAAGGAAAGAAAGAAAGTTTTAAGGAGAAAGAGGAAGGCATACTGACCTGTTCGGCTGTTTGTGAGTTGTAAGACTAGAGGTCTTCTAGTCACGATTCCTGATCCTCTCGGCAGGAAATCTCTGTGGAGGAAAAACCAAAAACAAATAAATGGGGACAATCCTTACCATAGACAATTACAAAAATCATTTGTTTATTTATATAAATACAGACAAAAAAAAACAAAAAAACACACATGTAAACACAGGTTAGCAATGTTCCAGCCTCTGTCAAAATATAGTTGTTTTTTTTTTAATCCAAGCGTTTCAAGAACACTCATGTGTCATTGTTCCAAACTCTTTGTCGCAAAAAGAAAAACTTGGTTTATCAATAATACTTTTAGTAGCATTGTGGTGAAATATTCGAGTGTAAGGAGATGACCGAGCGCCTATTAATTGTTATGAGAAGACAGGATGAGGATGCACGGAAGTTGCTACGAGTGGAAAAAAAGTAGAGGCTTTGATGCTATTCTCTAAAAAGCTGTGAGAGAGAAGGACATAGGGGAGAGTTCACTGTAGAGTTTACGAATGGAGAATGAATCTAGGGCGGCCCCATCGACACCATTAGGACGTCAACTGGATCTTCATCAATTAATGCCAGGTGATCAAACCAGTTTTAAGCAGGGACTTTTTTCATAGTTCATTTTTAATATAAAGATTTATATATAGCTACAACATACCAACAAGATTAGTAGTTAAGGTTAAAAAAAAAAAATTCCCTTTATTCATCCCCAAGGGGAAATTTGTCTTTAGGGTCTATTCCAAGGGAAGACGGGAATAACCCAGACGTCAGCCGCAGAGCAGCGCCGCAAAGTGAGCTAGGGCGAGGTGACTTGCTCAAGGCCACACAACGCAGCGGCGGGTGATTGAACTCGGTACCTTTCGGGTAGGAAGCAAAGACCGTACCGCTGAGCCACGCTGCCCCCAAAAATCAAAGACATGTAGTATTTGTATACCATATCAGACATATAAACCGATATGGAAATTACCATCCATATCATATCAATACTTGTGTTTATATTTTTAGAATTTTATAACTATTTTGTTTATCATTGGTATGAAATAAATCGACATTTCAAACTGGTCCCTATTTATATGGATGTTGTCATTCACTCTCAATAGCTCATCACAGCACACTACAAAGTTTCAATGTCCATTTGTCAACTGATTCATCGGCTCAGTCAGTCAATAAGTCTTCTGAGCTACGTGGGTTTGAGCCCTGCTTTTGTGCCAAATATTATTTCATTTGATTTATGTGTTATGTTGTTGCTAATACTAATAATATGTTATTTATTCTATTTCAGATTCACGATTATTAATGCATAAAATTCATTCAAATGACACTGAAATAACATGCATGTATAGTCAATAGATCTATTAATAATATAATAATAATAAATAATAATAATAATAATAATAATAATAATAATAATAATAATAATAATAATAATAATAATAATAATAATAATAATAATAATAGTGTATTAATATAAAATATTGAACAAAA
>NC_088368.1:44321513-44324392 GCF_034508935.2 Berghia stephanieae | reverse complement strand
ACACGATTTTAATGCATAAAAATTCATTAAAAGAACTGAAAAAAAATGCATGTAAGTCATAGATTATTAATAAAAATAATAATAAAAATAATAATAATATAATAATAAAATAAAATAATAATAATAATAATAAAAATAAAAATATAAAAATAATAATAATATGTATTTAAAAAATATTGAAAAAAAGAAATTGTGGATATGAAAAATTCCTTATTTTTTTTTTCCCGACAAAATACCATGCCCACCTTTTTATTGGCCACCCTCAAAAAATCACCTCTTTAGGCCTTAGGTTGGTACTGGAAACAAAGATAAGGAAAGTCCCTTTTCTCGGATTATTGATTATTCGGGACTTTTATTCCACGACCATTTTGGTATTTCGCAAAAAAATTTTATCCCCAAGCGTTGGGGTCTGTGTATAATCAACGGCGGGGCTGTGTTTTTTTCACCCGTCTGTGAGGGAACCCTATAACCCAAAAAAATAAAAAGAAAATAAAAGAGTAGGAGTAGGAGGGTGACCCCCCTTTTAAAGATTGTAATGAAAAAAAAACCACACATAAATAATGGTAAACTAAACTTCACACAGGAAATAAACGTTAAAAACAGTAAAAAAGGGGGGGATCTTTGAAATAGGTTTGGAAGAATAATAGTCAAAGAGGTGAAAATACAAAAAAAGGTAATATAAAAAATGAAAAAAAATGAACTCTGAACGCCCCTCCCAACAAAAATTTTCCAGGACACTGCTCTTTGCCGGCATTTTGGGGGGGGGGGGGATTCCAACAACGGCAATTGAGGAAGATCTAGGGACAGAGGTATTCCCAACGAAGCAAATACATTGAAGTCTATTAAACAATTGGAATAAGGTGCTCCATACCGACGGTTCCCCGACATTTTGGAGAAATTTTTGTTTTTCAAGAGTCGTTCAGGAAACTGAAATCAACGGTCATGGCGGAAGAGAATAAAGTAGGGATGTCCGGAACCCGCTTAGCAGAAAATGACAAATAACTCGCCTTTGGGTTGTTTATTCGGGTATAATTTTTCAAACGTCAATTTCTTTCTATAATTTAAAAATTGATTTGACACAAAAAAAATTAACAAATCTTGCAACAAAAAATATGATCATGCATTTTTAATATTGCTTTATTTTATTTATTTCTTAAATGGGGTAAGCGATGATATTTATAAGGGGGGCGGAGGGGGGTGAAAAATCGATGAGAGCGCAACTGTTGGAAAAATTATCCCGTTGGGGAATTTTTAAGAAGGCCCATTGATTATTTTCATAATGTTTTACCAGTTTTTTTTTTTTCACTGTTATATAAATACTACTCTACTATTAATACTATACTACTACTATCTACTTACTATACTATATATACTACTTACTACTATATACTATACTGCTCACCTCTACTACTACTACTAACAAATACTACATACTACTACTACTACTACTATACTGCTGTGCTGGGGGTGCTGTTTGCTCTACTACTATCTACTACTACTACTACTACTACTATTTACTACTTTTACTACTACTAAAAATTAATAATATAATAATAATTATTATAATAATATTATAATAATAATAAAAATTTAATAATAAATTATTTAATAATAAAATAATAATAAAAATTTAATAATAAATAATAAATTATTAATAATATAATAAAAATTTAATAAAATGATGATGATAAATGATGATAAAATTAAAAATAAAAATTAATTTAAAAAAATAATTTAATAATAATAAATAATAATAAAATTTCTGTGCTGCTGTGTACAACAAAACAAAAACACTTATACTACTCTACTACTCTACAAACTACTACTACTAATACTACTAAAATCCTACTATACTTTATCTACTTACTCTACTACTACTACACTAGCTGCTGCTGCTGCTATACTACTACTATACTATACTACATAACTATACTACTGTCCCTGCTATACTCTACTTCTACTATATACTATACTACTACTACTACTACTACTATACTACTTATTAATAATTAATAATAATAATAATAATAATAATAATAAATATTATTACTGCTGTTTCTGTGCTACAAAAACAACCAACAACAACAACAACAAAAACAACAACTACTACTAATACTACTATCTACTACTTTTTTACCATACTACTACAACTTCTATACTTTCACTACTACCACTACTACACTACTACTACTACTATACTACTATTTATACTACTATACTACTTTTTTAATAATAATAATAATACTACTACTATTATACTACTTACTACTACTACTATACTCTAATACTATATACTATTATGCTACTATACAAATACTCTATATACTACTATACTACTACTACAAATTACTACACTACTTCAACTATACTACTACCTATATACTATACTACTACTTATTTTCCCCTATACTACTTACTCATACTATATACTATAATTAATCTTTACTACTATACTACTACGGCTACTAATAACAAATACTAATAATATACTTACTACTACATTCTTATACTACTATACTACTACTACTACTCATACTATATACTACTCTAACACTCATTACTGCGCTGCTGTCTACTATACTACTATACTACTATACTACTACTACTACTATTTAAATCTATATACTACTATACTACTACTACTCTACCACTATACTAATACTACTAATTACTACAACTTCCCCTATACTACTACTTCTACAAACTAACTACTACTACTACTACTACTCTACTATACTCTACTATACTATGCGCTGCTGCTGCTGCTGCCGCCGTTGTTGTTGCTGCTACTGCTGCTACCGCTACGACATCGACATCATCATTATCATCACCATCATCTATTTTGTTTAACCCCGCCCTGTTGATAATTTATTATTCTT
>NC_088368.1:44309013-44316513 GCF_034508935.2 Berghia stephanieae | reverse complement strand
CCCTATTATTTTATAGGTTTCAAGAAAATTAAGAATGCGATCATTTATAATAGAATCAAACAATTTACTTCTTTTTTTATTTTTAATTTTTAATCTCAAATGAAGATAGAAGGAAGGAAGGAATGAATGAATGTAATGAATGGGAAATAACTCCGTAATTGTTATGACATAAGTAGTAATGACAGAGTTATGCCCCTTACGTTTGTTTTGCCCATGTTTATTCTCATGTAACTTCCTTCCCGTTTTGTTGTTGCCCTTTTTTGGCGTTACCGGACATGACGTAATAAAATGACAACTGTACAATTCTATGTTTTGTTTGTTGTTTTTAAGGGTTTTACGGCGCTTGCAACACATTAAGGTTTTATCATCGCCAGTAAAAAGGAAGAAAATGGGATAGTAAAAAGTTCTAGAATTACAATTAAAGCACCCAAGAAAAAGTAAGACAAAGGGGAACTGAGAACAAATAGGGATCAATGTATATTCCAAGAGCACACCACCAATGTACTTAGTTTGAAATCACCTACAAGTCTCATCCAGACACAAGCACAAAATCCAACAAAGAGGAACACACTCAAATGCTTACATTATACATTCAAAATAAAAATAATAATACATGAGAGATGATTTACAAGGAAAAAATATCATCTCCCAAAACAATAACTATGCATTTGACTGTTTCCCTCCCAGCTAGGACTCCGGCCAGAGCCAGGACAAAACCAAGTAATCTCATTTCGAGACAAAGACAGAAAGCATGTTGGAAAACATATATAAGGGGATAGAAGACACAGTATGTACCTCCCTGCCCGCTATGGGAGGTCAGGATCCCCACCCAGGTACAATTCTATAATACTGTCTGTCTTCACAATGTGCGGCTCTCGGATCGGAAGATCCTGGGTTAGAGTCTCGCTCGGCGCACAGTTGAGTTCTTGGAAAAGACTCTTTACTCACATTCTCGCACCGTACTCGGGTGTAAAATGAGTAGCTGGCCGTCAACAACGTTGTCTCTGTCAGAAAAAAAAATGTAATATCGCCTAACGGGCGTCATGTCTCGTTCTGCATGTTACGTGTTGCTGTTGGTCTGGGATCCTTTGTAAAGCGCTTTGAACACATTTAGTGAATATTGCGCTATAGGAAGATTAACGGAAGAATAGCGTCCCTTGATTGGACGTCACCGGCGGAAAGTTATTAGAGAGAGAACGTCATGTTGGTTGTGCGCATGCGTCTCAAATCCTCGCTTCCGGTGAAAGCGGCATGAGACACTTCACCGATAGCGAGGACGAGAGATACGCATGCGCAAAACCAATATGACGTTCTCTCTGTAAGGTGACGTCCAATCAAGGAAAGCTACTCTTCCGTTAATCTCATTCCCTGTTGATTAACGGTGTGAAAGAGACAGGGAGAAATGAAACAGGTGACATTTATTTCATTGATCTAAAACTGGTCGAATCGTTGGCTTAAACAAGTCCTATAATATTGAGTTTGTGCGGTGTTGTGGTATGGCACTCGCTTCCGAATCGGAAGGTCCAGGGTTCGAGCCTCGCTCTTTATTCTCTCCTTACCAACCATAGGGAAATCGTCACGTTCGCTATGACACAACCAACAATTTTGTCATTCTGATTTCTATTGTACATTACAAAATTTAAAGAAATGCTTTGATTACAGATATAAATACTAAACATTGTGTTGTAGACATTTTGGTGAAAAAAATTCTGTATGGAATGAACTTGTTCCTTTTTTGTTTGAGTAAGAAATATCTATTTTTGTGTCGGGTGGGTGTGAATTTTTTGGGGGGAAATTGTAAACATGGCTGGTAAGGAGATGGTTAATTACTTATCGCCGATTGCCTCCAAATCCTCGGACTAGGACGCTTTGGCAGCTTCTCTGATTTGTTGAGTGAGTTCTTTCCACGGATGACGGACGGTCTGCTGCGAGCGATGGATCTCATCATCATCATCATCATCAATGCCTTTTTCACCCTGGGTCAGGGTATAGGCCACAGACAAACAGTTTCCATCCTTCTCTATCCTGAGCCAACTTTTTTATCTCATTCCAGGTCTTACCACTTCTCTGTATCTCAGCTTCTTTAATTCTTCTCCATGTTCCTCGTGGCCTTCCCCTTGATCTTCTGCCCTGAGGGTTCCAGTCCAATACTTTCTTTGTTATAGTTGAGTCATTCTTTCTAAGCGTGTGTCCAATCCACCTCCATCGTCTTCTTCCTATATCCTCTCCCACTGGTTTCTGCTGTGTTCTTTTCCATACTTCTTCATTTTTTATTCTATCCATCCATTTTATTCTGAGTAGCTTACGCATGCACCTGTTTACGAAAATCTGTACCCTCCTTATACATGCCTGTGATGCATTCCAAGTTTCACATCCATACAGTAGGACAGACTTCACGTTTGAGGTCTCACATCTCAGGTGTTCTAAATCCTCTTCGCATCTCAGTTCCCGTGTCATCGAGGCTGTCGGGGTCTTTATTTATCGTAGTGTATATTTATGCTTGTTGTGGGTCTGCCTTTGTGTTCGTAATATATATATATATATATATATATATATATATATATATATAATATTATATATATATATATATATATGTATTAATACCGGATAGGGAGACTTTTGGTACCCCTATTAGTTCATTTTACAGTACTTTACCAATAGGGAGACCAAAATCCGGTCCCCCTATTGATTTGACCTCTAGCACATTCACTTTTCTATTTTTAGTTTAAGGTTGTCAACCCAACCGTCAAGGATATATAATTGTAAATCATAGTATTGAAGTTATTTGTTAAACACCACAGTAAGAAGAGTTATGCCTAAATTTTCACGTTGGTCAATAAGGTGACCGCCTGAAAAAAGTACAATAGGGGTACCAGTGTTTTCATCGATATATTTCAATAGTGAGGCAATATATCTTTCCGAAATTTTCTCTAAATTCTAGAGCATTATATGGATTTTTATAGTAATGAAAACCTAATATAAAATTGTGTGAAAGTTGATGAACTGAGGAATGAACAAGATATACGAATTATAATCTATTTTTAGAAACAGATTTATCGAATCTTGGTCCGGATTCTTATCTTGGTGACAAGAGACAAGCAAACATAGTAACTCTTTTTTTCGTGAAACGTATGTTTAGTCAATTTCGCGCATAAAGAGGCACTCGGCACTCAGTAGTAGGTGGTTATCAGTTATCAGCTCGGCCTTTAGTTCTTAGTCAAACGCTTCATCAAACCCATTATTGAGTAGCATGTTGATGCCTGATGCCAGTTGAAGCCATCTCGACGTCGTGAAATGGAGCATCTTCTGTCATAGCAGTAGAATCGTCAGATGCCGCATTTAAATCCTCCATTCCAGGCGTTGCTGTTGCCATATCGATCTTCGAAATGATTTGGTCTAGACGTCAAGTTGACCCGTTCTATGTCTGAAGAGATTTTAAAGTGCAATACCTAACATTATATCTTGATCTACAAAAGAGTTTTTTTAAATGAACCGCTGTGTTTCTATATTTTTCAAGAATCAAGGATTATCTGATAACTACTGACTTGCAAAGAGAGTGGCCGACGGACGTCCTCTCTATAGCCGCAAGTATTTTTTCGTCACTTGCTGAGTTCCAAACTAGACGTCTATGGCATCGTGGGGTAAATTGATGCTGGAGGCATCATTGAAGAGACACCGAGATAATTTAAATGGTAAGTTATTGGCCATTCTTATTACATCACAGTTGATTTAAGATTTTCAATAGGGTAGACATCACACTAGGTACTTTGGTAAAAAATTCAAATTGGATTGAGCTCAATGAAACCTATATCATTTTAAAGTGCTTTTCACCACGATTCTAATGATACCAAAATTGTGAAAATCAGATAAGCAGAAAAAAAGTTGTGTTAGTTTAAAGGCTGACAAATGGTCTTCTATTTGCCTTTGTTATTTACTGACGGACTTTGTGACCTGAAAATTGTTGCATTTCCGGTAGTAACCGCCATTTGGATTTCAAAACTGGTCTAAAATGACCGCTAAGATTTGAGTAAGGATTTTACTAGAACGAATTTCATGGATGCGGTATACAACTTTGCCCTGAATTTAATTTTATAAAAAAGTTAAGATGTTAAATAAACGTGCCAGCATGAAATTTTGATTTACCAAGTTCTAATCTTTTAATTATCCAAAGCTAAATTATACCCTACTTTATCCATAATCAAAAGTTATACTAAATTGTCATTGATTTTAAAATAAACTACACCAAACGATAGAGTAATTTCTCCTGAAGAAAATAAGACATAAATCATTAAAATCCATCCATAAACAAAAAATCTATGGAACTTTTTCTGAGACCCATCACTCAAAAGTCCAAAAAATCGGGTCACAGCCACTAGGCCATTTATCGGCTCCCTGCTGGAGGGCCAAATGGACGTTTACCAAAGTACCTAATCACACACACACCGATTGATGATTGTCACTTGTCAGTCAGTCATTTGGAAGTGGAGTCAGATAATTCGGGAACTTCTGTAGACTGTAGATTCACACTAGTGAGTAAGATCTGTCGTTTACTATACTACTACTACTACCACTACTACTTTTAGTTTTAGCGCTATCCAACTCAACACTTCTCGTGTTTATTTTATTTTGGCAAAACTAGAATGGATTTTTGAAAAGAATATAAAATAATTTAAACTTAAACCTGTCTTTGCATCTTGCTTTATGCATACAGTATGCCATATCACAGCCATCACAAAATCATAGTTTAATGTTGAGAATATGCTATTCTTTTGTAACTTCAGATCAGAGAGATTTGAGCTTTAAAAATCCTGAAAAATGTCTTGCTGTCAATCCAGACAACCCTTTTGATGTGATCTATGATGTTAATGGTAGAATGTAATTTGATGAGGAAATGAATAACATTTAGGTACACATAGTTTGCTTTTTTTTTTTTTTTTTTGAGTCATGTGTAATACTATTACAGTCCACTCCGGGATAATTGCAACTCGTTTAATCGCAACTTTCGGTTAATCACAATATTTCCTAAGCAATGGAAATAATTCTATATAAAAGTCACTGGTTAATTGCAACAAACTTTGGTTTTTTAAAAAGTGGTAAATTCAAGAAATCAAACAGTATATCATGATTAAATTTCATCATGGATGAAATCGTGACAGGTTGAAGAATCGAGAGTGAGCAGGATTTAATGCTACAGTAGTGTGTCACCACTCTGTTAGAGTCAAAAGAGGGCGGGGCTCTGCAGTATGGGTTTGTGACGTCATCGGGGGCCCATTAAATAGAAGGGAGTGGGGCTGGTCATAATCTTGACAACAGGTTATAAATGACAGTTATAAAGAGAGACTGAGCGATATCCTTTGTTTTAGGATTAACAACTGTGCATTGTGACCAATGAGTTTGGTGAGAGCTTATTGTCTCTCATTAAGGCTAATCTCTTTAACTCTGACAAATGTTGAATTGTTGAGAAAAAAGATTGAAACTTCTTCCAATCTGAATAAGATATCGGCTTGCTTCATAGCTGCTTTTGGTTGACAAATCTACACGGGGCTGCCATATGGTTTTTGTTTCAATAAATTGCTCTGTATGTGGTGGACTAAGAATATTATTTACTGGTTTGAGTTGACAATAAATGTGTAAAATGTTGAAATAGTGGACAGGAAACTGAATTTCGGTTAATCCCAACATTTTCGATGATCCCAAGGTATTGCGATTATCCTAAGTGGACTGTACCTGAATCTTGAACGAAAAACTATCATATGGATATGATTATAGACAGATTGGTTTCTGGAATTATATTTCCGTCCTCCCTTGCCAACTCTGACGTTCTTGAAATTTAAAAGAAAATAGCCAGAAGGTTACCGACTTAATTTTCTTTTTTTTTTCCAAAGGACAATAGTCATAAGGTAAATAATTTTTAAAAATCCTTTTACAGCACAAGATGGCATGATTTTTTGTTTAAGAGTTTAGAGAAAAACTTGCACATGATAGTCTTCAGCTTTTTTTTGTTTTTTTATTTCTATATAGACTCCAACTCAGAGCCTGAAAGTGATGCAGAACAAAGTTCCATATCACATGATTCATTTGTGGTAAGTATGTACATTAAAATAAAATCATAACATTTGTATAGCGTTTATCCACAGTTGGCACCATGCTCAAAATGCTTCACATCACCATAATTTGTGGTGGACAAAACACATTTGCCACAAAGATGAGACCTGCAGTCTGTTAGGCGCAATACAATATTTCAGGACAAGGACAACACTGTTTTACACCAGTGAGATCTCCTAGTTTTTGTTGTTAAAAATTTTTCTTTGCAGTGGGACTTCGCCAACAATAACACTATTTTAAACCTTCCTCGTTATATTTTGAAGTGATATTCATTGATGAGCCATTCACATTTGAAGTCGTTTGTTTTTTATTTGACAAAATGTGAAAATGATGCGTTTCCAGGAAAAATTAAAATAGCTTCTGTTGGGATTATACTTTTGATCTCGCATTTTGTCCAAATTCTCTTGCATCGTAATGTTTATCAACTTTTTTTGTTAACTATATTGCAGTTGCAAGGTTAGGAAGTTCATATTGTTGCAATGACAACCGTTTATTTTGTCCAGAATCGTAGTGATATAAAAAATTGTTTTGTAGTTGTTGGTCCTGGTGTAGGATTTAAAGAGTTGGTTAAAAACGGTTTACTGAAAACCCTAGTTGGTGTATCTATATTTATCCAAGCACAGTTGAACATATTAAATACTTAGACAATATGTCTGCCTTTCTCAACTCTTTTTTATTATACTTGCATTATTAACCAGCTAATTGTTTAGTTGGATTATTAAACAATGGCTCTTCATGTTTATTGTCAACATGAATAAATTGATTGATCTGTCATCTTTTCCACAAAATATACAGGGTCCCGATTTTGTTGCTGACTCCGAGTCTGATTCCTCTACGTACTCTGTGAGGTACCCCATGCTGAGTACATCATTGTCTCTGGAACCTAGTGCTCATTCCCAACTCAGTCAGAGCCTCATCCACAACTATCACAGACTGAACCTCGTTGCCAGTCTGGGACCAGGTTCAACCCGAATGCTATACACTTGCAAACCAACGTGTTACGTGCAATGGTGAGTCATTTTTTTTTGTCATTCTTCTCCTTTGATATTTGTGGGATCAATTTTAATTTACCATTCCTTTTAAAAGAAAACTTCCACCCCTCCATGGTGCTGCATTTTTGTTATTGCATTTTTTTCTGTTTGGCAGTGCTGCGTCGCAAAATACGCTACCATTTACATAACAAGCACAAATCCAAATTTGTAGGGTGGACATCTTAGAATCTGAAACCCCAATGTGTGAGTGATATCAGTGAAACCAGCCATAAAAATGTTCATGTTTATTTTATTGGGGGTTTTTTTGTCTGTAATAGACTTAAATTGCTTGTTTGTAAGTGTTTAAAATGGTTTTTTTGTTACAACCCATTATATATTAAAACTGTTTTTTTGTATTTTTGTG